>NW_026897717.1:0-111681 GCF_033153095.1 Gastrolobium bilobum | reverse complement strand
CAGCTCCTAATTCTGGTCCTGGGACACCTGGGAATTCTAAAGGAAAAGGGTTGCAGGTTAGACAGTCTGATGGTAAGTTCAAAAAGGCGGGAAATTCTAAGCCTGGAAATATTAAGCCTGCTTCTCTATGTGCTACATGTGGTAAAGTTCATGCTGGGGTTTGCAGAAAAGAGCAAAGATTGTGTTACAAATGTGGCCAACCTGGGCATTTTATTAGGGACTGCCCCTTTAATGGGGGACAGGTTTCTACTATTCAGGCCACTCCAGCTCCTATTGTGGTTGAGGAACCATCTCTACCTCTCCCACCTCCAGTTGCCCGAGTATATGCAGTGACTCAGCAAGAGGCTGAGAGGTTAGCTAGTTTGGTGCGAGGTATGATTTCTATTCGTGATGAAATGCTTAGTGTTTTGTTTGATTCTGGTGCCACGCATTCTTTTATTGCTGATTATGTAGCTGAAGCATTTGGTCTGCATGTGATAAAAATGAAAACTCCTATGCGTATTGTTACGGCTGTGGGAAGAGTTTTTAATGAAGACTATGTTTGTGAAAATGTGAAATTCACGTATGAAGACAGGGAATATTCTGCCGACTTTATTGTCTTGCACCTTGCTTCTGTGAATTTAATTCTGGGGATGGATTGGTTGTCCAAGTACTGTGTGAAGATTGACTGCTGCAGTAAAACCATTTATGTCTCATCTCATGATGAAGAAAGGGAGTCTCCTTATTTGTCTGTACTTCGGGTGGTAAAGGCCTTGAAGGAAGGAGATTCCGGGTATGTTTTATTGGGAGGTCTGGTTGGCGTCAACAAGGAGCCAATTTCTGTTATTTCGATTGTCTCTGAATTTGAGGATGTCTTTCCGGATGAAATTCCGCACTTTCCTCCAGAGAGGGAAATAGAATTTGCAATTGACTTATTGCCTAGTGTGGGACCTATCTCTCTTGCCCCATACCGGATGTCACCTCTGGAATTATCTGAATTGAAGAAGCAGATTGAAGACTTATCCAGAAAAAATTTTATTAGGCTGAGTGTGTCTCCTTGGGGAGCCCCGGTGATCTTTGTTAAGAAGAAGGATGGGTCTATGAGATTATGTACAGACTACCGGCAGTTGAACAAGGTTACTGTTAAGAATAAGTATCCTTTGCCACAGATAGATGATTTGTTGGATCAGTTGCGGGGTGCGACTGTATTTTCTAAGATTGATCTCCGGTCCGGGTATCATCAGATCCGGGTAAAGCCGGATGACGTTTCGAAGACAGCTTTCAGGTCCCGTTATGGGCACTATGAGTATCTGGTTATTCCTTTTGGGCTTACAAATGCACCAGCCGTTTTCATGGGTTATATGAATCGGATCTTTAAAGCCTATCTGGATCAGTTTGTGGTGGTCTTTATAGATGACATACTGATATATTCAAAGAGTAAAGAAGAGCATTCTGAGCATCTAAAGGTTGTTTTGCAGATTCTGAGAGAGCATCAGTTGTATGCTAAACCGTCAAAATGTGAATTCTGGCTTTTTGAGATACAATTTCTGGGCCATGTCATCTCATCTGAAGGAGTGGCAGTGGACCCGAGCAAGATTGAAGCAGTGGTAGAATGGGAACGTCCTAAAAATGTTACAGAGATCAGGAGTTTTCTTGGTTTGGCTGGATATTATAGGCGTTTTATTGAGGGATTCTCACGGATGGTTTTACCTTTGACACGGTTAACCCGTAAAGGGAACCCATTTGTGTGGACCCAAGAATGTGAAGTGAGCTTTCAAGAGTTAAAAAGGAAGTTAACTACAGCTCCGGTATTGATATTGCTGGATCCTACAAGTAAGTTTGTGGTGTATTGTGATGCTTCTAAGTTTGGGTTAGGCTGTGTGTTAATGCAGTTCTGTCAGGTGGTCGCTTATGCTTCTCGGCAGTTGAAACCGCATGAGGAGAATTATCCGACACATGATCTTGAGTTGGCAGCCGTAGTGTTCGCATTGAAAATCTGGCGACACTTTCTATACGGGGCCGATTTTATTGTCTACAGTGACCACAAAAGTTTAAAGTATCTGTTTGATCAGAAGGAGCTAAATATGAGGCAACACCGATGGGTGGAATTTCTGAAGGATTATGATTTTGAATTGCAATATCACCCTGGTAAAGCCAATGTAGTAGCTGATGCTTTAAGCAGAAAGGCGCTTGGTATGGCCAATTTGATGATTTCCGAGTATAATTTGATTGAGAAATTCAGGGATCTCCACATTCCTGTGAATATAGAAGATAGTCCGCATTTATTGACTACTACGGTGGTCCTGAATTCATTAGTTGAGCGGATTAAAGAAGCTCAATTGCTTGATGAAGAGATTCAGTCTATGAAAGAGCAGGACTTTGTGTCCACTGATAGGTTCGGTCTTAAGTATTACAAGGATCGGATCATTGTTCCAAAAGGTCAGATGGTAGATGAGGTATTGACTGAGGGTCACATGGGTAAGTACACTATCCATCTTGGTGCTACCAAGATATACCAAGACTTGAAACAAAATTTCTGGTGGTCGGGAATGAAGAAAGACATTGCTCTATTTGTGAGTAAGTGTTTGACATGTCAGAAAGTTAAGATTGAACATCAGAGACCTTCTGGATTACTGCAGCCCTTGGATATTCCGGAATGGAAATGGGTCAGTATTTCTATGGATTTTGTAGTGGCATTACCGAGAACTCAGGCTAGTTTTGATTCTATCTGGGTAGTTGTTGACAGATTGACAAAGTCTGCATATTTCATACCAGTTAAAACGAGTTTCTCCACAGAGCAGTTGGCTCGGATATATGTAAGAGAGATTGTGAAACTTCATGGTGTTCCTGAAAGTATCATTAGTGATCGGGACCCTAAATTTACTTCTAGACTTTGGGATGCAGTGCAACAGGCCTTCGGTACGCAGTTGAGGCTGAGCACGGCTTATCATCCCCAGACTGATGGTCAGACTGAGAGGACTATTCAGACCCTGGAGGACATGTTGAGGGCTTGTGCCTTAGAGCAGGGAAATGCATGGGATAAATATCTTCCTCTGGTGGAATTTTCCTACAATAATAGTTATCATGCCAGTTTGGGCATGGCTCCCTATGAAGCTTTGTATGGCCGTAGGTGCAGGGCGCCTACTTGTTGGTCAGAAATTGGAGAGAGGCAGTTATTTGGGCCTGATATGGTCCAAGAGACTACCGATCAAATTATGATGATTAAGGATCGATTGAAGAAAGCACAGAGTCGCCAAAAGAGTTATTATGATGCAAAGCATAGACCCCTTGAATTTTCAGAAGGGGATCGTGTATTTATCCGTTTGTCTCCGACTACGGGTGTTGAGCGTGCTCTAGGAGTGAGGAAGTTGAGTCCTAGGTTCATTGGGCCCTACCAGATTATGAAAAGGGTCGAACCTGTGGCTTATCAGCTTGCCTTACCTCCACATCTGTCAAATTTGCATACTGTTTTTCACATCAGTCAACTTCGAAAATACGTGCCGGATGAATCCCACATTGTACAGCCGGACAATATCGAAGTAAGAAAAGACTTGAAGTTTGTTGTAGGACCGTTAAAGGTTCTAGCACGTGATGAAAAAGTATTGAGAAACAGGACTATTCCCATGATCAAGGTACAATGGGAAGGATTGACTCCTGAGGACGCTACTTGGGAGCGGGAGAATGAGATTCTCCAGCAGTATCCTGAGTTTGATGTCAGGTATATGTTATATTTGATATTTGATTTTGTGGGCAAAATCCTTAAAAGTGGGGTGAATATAATGACCCTAACTGGTAAATCTTAGTTAGAGATTTAATTTAAGGATTTAAATGCCATAATTAGATTCAGTGAGCGATTTCGAGTATTTTGACTGTAATAATGACTATGTTATGAACAGTGCTTTCTGCCGGAGAATTTACAGTTTTGTGAATTAACCGGTAGAGCTTAAATGAGCAAAATAATTTTAGGAACATAATTTGAAAATTCTGACGACAAATATGAGTTCAGAACGAAAAATTGTATAGTCTGGCACTTTCCGTGAAAATCTCGTGAATAGTGTTTCTACCGGGTATTTTGTACTGCTGTTTAAGCAACCGGTAGAGCCCAGAAACAAATAATTGATGAAATAAGAATAAGAAAGTCCAATATATGCCAAGCAAGTCAATATAGGCCCAAGAAAATGATAAGTTTATAAGTTTAAGTTTCATAAGTAAATGAAGTACAATTAGTGATTCACAGTGCATTTCGTCAAAAACGGTGCAAAAATCATACTGTGAATTACGAATATTGTTTTGTAAGAATTAAAAAGTAATATAAATGATTTTAGAAAAATAAAAATATATTTGTAGCTTTGAGTTAGTTCCGGGTTAGTTTAAGTGAAAATACGCGAAAGAAAAATACCCGGGTAAAAGGCCACATGTGCTCACCTTCTTAAGTCACTTAAGTCTCATTTCCAAATCAGTTTCTCTCTCCTCTCCTCACTCTCAAAACCGAGCTGCAGCCATGGGGGAAGGGTTTGGGGTTGTCTTCTTCCTTCTTTGATTTCTCCATGGTTAAGCCACCAAATCTTGCACCCAATATACCAATCTCATAGGAAATCGTCCAAGGAAGCTATTCCACCCCTCCATTTGAGCTGATTTCGTTTGTGGAGGGAGATATTCATCACTCCATTTTCGGATTACTATTCATCCAAGGTGAAAAAGGGGGTTTTTGGTGGAGTCTTGCTTGTTGGTCACCTTCTAGACCTTGTATAAGCTTTTGGAGGTAATGAACCTCTATTTCCATGGTATTATTTTGATGATTTGAGTTATAAAAGTTATGAGTATGTTTTGGTAGGAAAGCATTGTGTATTGAACTTTGATTTAATGATGAATCTTTGATGTCTTGGATGTAAGAAATGAAAATAAGCATTTGTATGTATGTAAAAAGATTAGAAAAAAATCCTATGATTTCCTCTACATGTTCGGCAATCATAGGTGAAGAATAGGTTGTTGTGCAAAAATTTTATCTTAAGTATTAGGAAGGTTTAATGTGTAGGGATTAAGTGAAAATTTGATAAATTAGTGAGAATGCCAAAGTGGGAAAAATTATATGAAATATGCCCTTAGGTTTAGGCCTTGTGGGGCTTTGGAGGGACTTTATGCTCCAAAAATTAAGTTGGAACCTTATGAAAACATGTATTTGTATGTGTAAGTTACGTGTAAGTGAAGAAAAAGAACCTTTGTCTATGTCCTTGTAGTGTTAGACCTAGAGGGTGGTATAGGAGTATATTTTGCTACATTTTATTGTAAATAAAATGTGTTGTAATTCATTGTATAAAATTGATGAGTTAAGAAGTGAAATGACTCGAAAAATGGTTGAAAAATACTTTGATTTCCTAAGGGTATGTCCGCGGCGTTTGAAGTAAAATGGCATGAATGATATTGAAAATTCTCAAGTGAATACTTGATTAAAATTAAAGAATGCTAACTAGTATAAGGTGGTCTAGACTTGTGTATTGGCATAACATTGGCAAAAGTATAAAGAAAGGAAAATAAGCGATAAAATGTATGCTTATGAAATAATCATGGCATAGTATCATTTTATTGATGCATTGCAAATTATTCTCTAGGTGTGCCTAGGGATTGAGAAGGATCGGAAATCTCTTGAAGCGATAAAAGTAACTTGGTCCACAAGTAAGCGTATTGGTAAAGCTTCAAGAGGTAAGCTCTATGTTTAAGGAGTCTTTTCCTGCTTGAGTGCTCCACCATGGTTAGTGAACTATGGTTGGACTGTATGACTGTGATTTAGATGCTTTGTATAGATGCATTCATATAGAGTTATTTGATAACATGATATGTTTTGCTCTGATATGACTTCTGTAATATGATTTCTGTAACAATCTCTGGCCATTGATTGTATAGTACCCGGATGTCCGCTTTGGGGTCCTCCCTCGGGACTGATGGTGTACGCCTCTGATATGTCTGGTTCCGCTTTGGGGTCCTCCCTCGGGAACACGTGCGTTGATTTCCGCTTGGGGTCCTCCCTTGGGAATGACGGCGCACATCTCTGATATGATATGGATATATGCTCTGTTCTGTTATGATATCTGTTATATGTTGTATTTGTATACTCTGTGTCTGACTTTCATGCAGGAGTGAGCCAGGGGTATGGAGAATTCTCTATAAACCTGGAGCTTATTGAGATTTATAATCTCACCCCTCTTTGGGGACATATTTTCAGGTGCCCAGATTCCCGGTGAGTCCTCACTAGGCAGGGACACGACACGTGGCTGAGGCAGTTGACAGATCGGATTTTGAGTGGCTGTAGGCTACTACCTTTTTGGAGTGTTTGATGTATTTTAGTATTTTCGCATTTGATGGATCATGATATTGATCCTTTATTTTGTATATGGCCTGTATATGTTTTGTACACGTCTGTCGCTTTGATGCATGTACATTTGGGTATTCAGGCACGTTATGTGATGAGGTAGTATTCAGATATGTTTACGTGTTGGATTGCATGCTGTTAGATATAGTGGCACTGAGCCAAGTTATGCATGCGCCCATGGATGGGCATTTGATTATATTTGTATAAACTGTTTATCAGGAAATGCTTCTGTGTGGGATTGGAAAATCCCCAGTTGTCCGATTTATAGAGGAAACTCTGCCCGATTTTCGTTTACGACGAATGAGAATTTAAAAAGAAAAAGAAAAAAGTTAGCTCGTATTTTCAGAAGTTAAGTCTTCCGCTGTTTTCTGTTTTATCATATGTATGTTAATTAAACCGGCTCGAGACGGGGATGTTACACGCTCTCTCTCATACAAGAGTTCATTGACTTTGAAGGATTAATATACTCACCTACCTAAGCGGAGAAATTTCACAATTAAATATTTATTAAAAAATGGGAGAGAATCGAACTCGTGACCACCTAGTGACAAGGCTATCTAATATGATATAATGAATCAATTCAACCCAATAACTTAAATTTGTATGTGTCCAAGTGTTTGATTTGCCAGAAGATGAAGATAGAACACCAGAAGCCGTCTAGTAAACTTCAACCTCTAGAGATCCCGAAATGGAAATGAGAGAGCTTTCCATGGACTTCGTGGTGGGTTTACCGAAGACTCAGGTTGGCTGCGACTTTATCTGGGTCATTATGGACGGACTGACAAAGTCTGCCCATTTTCTTCCAGTGAAGGTGAGCTTCATTACTGAGCAGTTGGCCAAATTGTATGTTCGCGAGATTGTGAGGCTTCACGGGGTGGCCGAGAGTATCATCAGTGATAGGGACCCCCGAAGTTCACATCTCGGTTCTGGGAGGCGCTGCAGGAAGCTTTCGGTACGCAGTTGAGATTGAGTACCGCCTATCACCCTCAGACTGACGGACAGACTGAGCGGACCATCCAGACCTTAGAGGACATGTTGAAAGCTTGCACTTTGGAGCAGGGTTCAGCATGGGATAAGTACCTGCCATTGGTGGAGTTTTCGTACAACAACAGTTTCCATGCTAGCCTGGGCATGGTACCCTACGAGGCGTTGTATGGTAGGAGGTGTCGGACTCCTACCTGTTGGTCTGAGGTTGGAGATAAGGAGTTGTTTGGCTTGAACTTTATCCAAGATACCACCCAGCAGATACAGATGATCCGAGAGAAGCTGAAGCAGGCACAGAATCACCAGAAGAGCTATTACGATGTCAAACATCGTCAACTGGAGTTCAGTGAGGGTGAGCACATGTTCGTGAGACTCTCACCTGTCACCGGTGTTGGTCAAGCCCTCGGAGTGAGGAAGTTGAGTCCGAGATTCATTGGGCCATACCAAATCCTTGGTAGAGTAGGACTAGTTGCCTACCGGCTTGCCTTGCCTCCGAACTTGGCCAACATCCATGACGTGTTTCACGTGTCTCAGCTTCGGAAGTACATAGCAGATCCTTCACACGTGGTGCAACTGGATGATGTGGATGTTCAGGAGAACTTGAAAACTCCCATCGGACCACTCAAGATTCTTGATCGTGGCGAGAAGAAGTTGAGGAGCAGGATCATTCCGATGGTCAAAGTGCAATGGTCGGGAAGAACTTCTGAGGAGTGTACTTGGGAGCGAGAGGACGAGCTTCTCCGGCAGTATCCCAACTTCCGAGACAAGTATGTTTCTGATTTTGAGGACAAAATCCTAAAAAGGTAGGGTAAATGTAAGAACACACACCGTTAATTAAGGAAGTTAATTAATTAATTATGAGAAATTAGGAAATAATTCCATAATTGACCCTAATAATTATGAGAAGGCTTAATTAATTATAGAAAGTAATTAATAATGTTGAAAGTCGCTTTTGTGATGAAAAGTGCAGATATCGGTTCTGCTACTCGGTATAAATGTGTACCAATGAAGTATCCTGGAAAATTATAATAAGTATGAGAATATTGCTAGAATAATATATGGGATTGGTCAAACGAGTTTCAAGTCGAAATAATGAGAACTGGTGCCAGAACTGATACTGGCTATGTAAAAGCGCCTACCGAAAAGGTTATGCGAAAAATAAAATAAAAATATGATAAATCTTAAAAAAAATGAGTAGGTTCAGAATCCTAACTTTGGGATTAAAATTCTAAGCGTAGCTATTAGCACTAATATAGTGCGATCAAGCCTTAAGTGGACTATTTACGGGCATGGCACACACTTCTAGGTCAGATTCTTGTGCCTCCTACGTGTAGTTTCTGAAGGAGCTCTGCCACCTTCTTCCATGACCTCCCTTGCATGAAAAACTCTCCAAGTTACCTTTTTTTCCTAGATTTCTTCATCTTTAAACTAGTATACACTTGAGAGCTAACATTGTGAGGAGGTGTGGGTGCATATTCTGAGTCTTCCAGCCACTGTTTTGGTGAGGGGTGGGCTGAGCTTCCTTGTCTTGAGTTGTTGGAGCCTTTTCTTGGTTGTAGAAGCTCCAAGTGACTACCTTTGTGAAGAATGAACCAACCTTTGGTGTGCCATTTTCGTTTGCCTTGCAAGTCAGAACTTGAGGAGCTGTTGTGAGAGCTCCAAGAGCCATTGTTGATCTGTTTTAAGCTTGGGTAAGCTTCATCACCTTGATCATGAGTTTTAATGATTAAAAGTGGAGTCTTGGCATGTTTAATGAGTTGTTTAAGTAACCAACCAGTTTATGAACCTAAGTGTGGGCTTAAAGATGCATGCTTTAACGTTTAGAAGAGTTAAAAATGGAACCCTGAGAGTGATATCTCGCGAAATACAGAAACTGCATTCTGTCGCGAAATATCCGGATATGGGCTCTGTATATATCCGAATATGGATATCCGGATATGCATATCCGAAGATGATATCCGGATATGGATATCCGGATATGGCCCCGACATATATCCAGATATTTTGGGTTTTCGAGAACAGTAACAGTACTGTTCATACAGAACTGAGTTATGAGTTTGTGTATCCTAGATTGATGAAGTTGAACTTCTGTATTACTTAATCTAAGTCAGAACCTAAGTGGTTAATGGCTGATGGCTTTGTGAGAAGCCTAAAGACATAAAACGTAAAGGAAAAGTGTTGTCTTTATGTCTTATACTTATTGTGTTTGAATATTGATTTGATTGCTGGTCCAAAACAGATTATGATTCTGCTGTGTGTGGACTTTGAGTTTGTGTGGACTCTTGGCTTGGATAGTTAGCTTGCAAGGTAAGCTTTCGTGTCCTCGGTTTAGCCATTGTTGGTTCCACCATGTCCCATGGGGGATGGTTTATATGCATGATGTGTTTTCATGTATTGTTTTATTGAAATGTTAATTAGTTGTTAAGTGCAAATGCCTTATGATATGTATGTGGTGTTCGCCTAGACGAGATGTGATCCTGTGGGCAGGTACGACATGGGCGCGTACTGTGTGGATAATTGACGTATTCCTGCATTTCTCTGGCCAGTAGATTAGTTATAACACACATGACATGATTATCTGCTGCATTGCACTGTTTTGGAACTTATATTGTTTAACTGCTTTTGGAACTTATATTGCACTTGTAAGTGAGCTTGGGGTGAAAGATCCTTGAGGACCCCTTGCCTTACTGAGATTTCTGTTTAGAGATCTCACCCCACGTTTGGGGGCGCTTATTTCAGGTTCAGGTAACCCAGGGGTTGAGACCTCTAGCGGCAGGAGGCCATAGCTTAGTTGATTGATGTTTATCTGCTTATGCTGACTATGCTTGGATGCTGGATTATGTCTGTTGATATTATGCTATTAGCTTTATTTTTGGATTGTTGAGATGATACTCTGTTGGTTATGTTGTTCTATTTGGTGAGCATGGGGATTGTCCATGCCACATTTGATTATGTATCGTTTGCTTAGACTGGGGTTGTATAAACTATCAGGATATTGTCCAGATTACGTGTTGTAGATCCGTGACTTAGATGCTCACACTTATTTGTCTATTGAGGTATTTCAGTTAGCTGTCTTTTGCAATTTACATACATGCAATGTTTTTATGAAAATGATTAAGTAATCAACTTGGCTAATTATAATACGTCATAATTGAAAAGAAAAAGATATTCCGCATTTATTAATTAAGCGTGGCTTAATACGATGACATGTTAACAAACCGGGTATACATGGGGTGTTACAGACTGAATATCTTTATTATTTGTAAACATTTATTTCCTTATTTTATTAGGATTTAGGTTAGGTATGGACTAAGTTCATTAGTGTTTCTTTAGATATTGTACTCTCCTGAATAATTCAATATACATATTTATTTCATTGTTCCTCTCGTCTATTAGTTCTTTACATGGTATCACAGCCTAGTGTCCCGGGTTCGATTCTCGCCGCCCCTCATTTTGTGTGTGGAATATTTTAGCATATGTAAGTTGGGCATGATGCATCATCCACCTTTCAAGCCCATTGGACTCTCTTTGAGGGACATGTTAGAGTATAATATAAATCATTAAATTAAGCTATAAGTTGAATTGGTTCTTTACATACACCCCTCTAACAACAAAGTCCGACACAATGCAATTTTCATGCAAAATTTTATGGGGTTTGCATTTATCATTTAACATGACACAAGAAAGTTTCCTACACACACAACATTTCATGGGGCCCACACTTTTTGAAGCAAAAAAAAAAAAACTACGACACGCAAAACAAATCTCATACAACTCAATTTTTATAAAACTCTTATAAAAATTGTTGCACTGAAATGTAACTCTTATAAAACTCAATTTTTATACGTTAAATGTATGTGGTACGTACCTCTTCGACCCTGAAATGAGATTGTTGCACTGAAAAAGGGAGTTTACTATCTGGAAGCCTTTCGTGGCTACTTGAGGATACAGTGCTGAATAAATTCAATTTTGCACACCCAGAAACATCTATTTTTCTCATAGATGGACATGCTAAAGTATGATTTCCAGCATAGAAACCCTTGAGTTTCGGTAAGCTCCAAAGCAATAAAGTATTTAGTTCATTAAACTCAAATGTGAGAGTTGTCAACATGGATCCTTCCTTCTCTGCAACAATTTCCTTCATGTTCCCACACCGCTTCACAGAAAGTTCTTTGAGATTTGAGCAGTGAGTGGCAAGAGAAAGTGGAAATAGATAGTCCAATCTTCCACAACTTGTTACATATACGTTTTCTAGATTACGGAAACTAAGAATTCCTTGAGGATCCCTACTCCATGTCCTTCTCAGCTTTGGCAAGTTTTCTAAAAAAATTGTTTTGAGGTGTGTTGTATCCTCTATACAGCTCTTTTCATTGGAAGTAATTTCGAATATCTCTTCCACTAAAGCACAATCTGTAACCTCTAACAACTCTAAAATATGGTATGTTTTTTGAATTGAAGAAGGAAAAACCACTACAATTTTCTCACAGTTTTTAACTTGTAATGTCTTCACTGTGTCAAATTGGTGATGCCATATCATCTCCAAGTTTTCCATGTCCTTCAATATGATTGTCTCCAATTTGGAAAATCGAACCTGTGATTCACAATTTATGAAATCATAAATAATTAGCTTGTTTCATGATAAATATTGATCTAAATGCAAGTTCAGAATTGTAATATTGTTCCTAATGTTAGAATTACCATACCTCATTTACTGAAGTAGTTATTCCATTGTTTCTCTTTGCATCATCACTAGAAATTATCTCATCCATCAAATGACATTTATTAATTTCAAGCCGTTTGAGATTCATAAAATTTCCAACCATTGCGGTCGAGAATAAGTACTTCAGCCCACCACAATTCTCCACAATCAAGTTTGACAATTTGGAAACAGAAGGTTGATTGTCATCCCAAATTTTGCTCAAATTGAGTGAGCTCAACTTAAGGGTATCCAAATTAGGTAATGCAACCTACACAGAAACAAGTTAACAAAAATTGTATTTGAAGGGTTATAGTGATAGCTATGATAAGCATTATCCACTCCAAAATCTATTTTTTTGGCATTTTATAGTGTTAGGCCCATAGTTAATCATAAAAAACAGATCAAACAATTGCATTAACTACTTCTTATAGATATTAAAGTTTTACGTATCAAATTTAAAAGGAAATAAATGCACATAGATACTTCATACTTTTAAATCTTGATGAGAAATCCTTAAACCTCCTGAAACCCACAAATCAATCAATAATGCCGTTCACAAGTTAAGAGAAAATCATTTATCATGTAAATTGTTCACGTTGAATGATACATATGGTAGTCTCTCAACCTTGTTAATTTTCTATGAAAAATAATTGTTCGTATCATTTTTAAAATCGAATTATATTTTACTATTATTATTATTATTATTATTTATCAAGAATCAATTTCATTACTTTAAGTAACAGAATTAAACTATTATACTATAATGTATTGAATCTATGCCGCTCGTCCTTCTGGTCTTTTTATTTTTCAGAGATGTGTTTTTATTAATATTCAAATTTATATTTCACTGATTAAAAGGTTAATAATCAAATATTCTTGTTCCAAATATTTTACATCCTTTTAAGATTTTAGCTAGTGACATTTATGAAGATATTTTACCTCCTTAATTTCTACTCGCTTAAATGTCTATATAATTACATGTCCTAACATATCAATTTGTCAACAAACTAGTCTATATGTGAGATTGTGCATGTCATAAATTTAAAATATTATTATTATTTGCATTGAAATAAGAATAAGAGCAAAAGAACATACCTGAGAACTAAAAAACGGGACAAGAATACTAGTCTCCAACCGTTGATGCTTGGTTACGGAGGACGTCAACTCATAAGAGAAGAAATTGTCAAGATTCTGCAAATGCTGCAAGGTCAAAGAACGCACGGGAAGAAACTCAATCTTATCGTTTACTGTACTTGCATTGCAATCTTCAAGCACTATCTTCCTCATATTATTGCATTGACAAACTTCAATCTCCAAAAGTTGAGAAAGCCCTTTAACCATTGAAAAGGAGAAAAGATATTCTAATTGGATACAATTTTGAACTTTGATGACTCTAAGCTTGCCAAAAGAATCAATTGCAAGAGGGCCATTATATATCTTCTCCAAGTTTTTCAGATTGTGAAGGACTAGGGTTTCCAAGTTGAGAAACGAAACCTGGACTTGATTTCTACCCGTAGAGTCGACAATGTGCTTTATGTTTGCATTATTTTGGATGTGGAGATGCTTCAACAATGGAAATCCTTCCCTATTCAACTGATAAAGCACATTTGAAATTCCATCTACTTCATCCAAGTGCAAATTCTCGACCCTTTGAATCAATGCTTTAATCGCATGCTCCGTATGTATGTCGGTATCAAGTTTGAGCTTCAATGTATTCAGGGTCACATCCTCATTGTCAGACCATTCCCACATATCTCCTATAACTATTTTATATCTTTCTAGCTTATGAAACATCAAGTCCTTTGGCCAAATCTCAGCCTCAGGAATTTGTAATTCTAAAGCAGTTAAGTTGGGCAATTTTCGAAGCTCGGCCAGGCTGACACTTTCATTTTGCTTAGCTGAATTCTCAACCTCCCACTTAATGGAGGTGTTGCCCATATACAACTCCTCCAATTTAGTCAAGCTTGATATGATGTTAGGTGGGAAGAATTCAATTCCAGAATGGCTCAAATCAAGCATTATTAGATTAGTCAATTTCCCTATTTCACTTGGCAATTTGATCATAGAAGAGTAACTAATGGAGAGAATTTTTAAATTTTCCAAAGCTCCTATTTCTTCCATATTTTCCAGAACACATTGATCCAAACACAAGGTTTGAAGTTTAGTTAAGGACCGAAAAGAAGTGGGTAATGAAGACAAGTTAAAGCGTGTTACATCTAATGCTTTGAGGCTTTCCATTCCCTGAAAAATAGTATTTGGGATTTCTAAAAAGCGATCAGCACTATACAAGTAAAAAAGCTTCACATTAGGACAATCTAACTTTTGAGGAAGCTCAAGGATATGACACATATTTAAGATGATTTGCTGGCACCTTTCTAGAAAATTCTTTGTTGGCCATTCCTTCAACTCAGTATTCGGTTGCACCACAAATACACTTTGATCTCTAATAGCTATGGAGTTAGCTACTTCACGAACAAGGTCATGTATTTGGATATGCTCATGCGTGTCATCTTCGAGCAACAAACAAGATGCCTTCAAGGATCCAATTATTTTGTAAAGTCTGTCTCTAGCATTTTTCACAATATTTATATTCTTGAATATGCCCAAACCCATTGAAATTTTCAATAAATACTCTACACTATTCCCAGATCCCAACACAGCAGTAAGCAAAAGGATTGCCCGCATTTCATCACTCTCTAATGATTTGTAACTCAATTCCAAAGCAGAATAAGTTATTGCATCCATCCCCTCATGATCAACACTTTCTAATTGCCTTAATGCATCATTCCAAGCATGAATATTCTTATTTTTCAATGCCCGAGCTACAGTCACTAGCCGAAGAGGCAAACCTGCACATTTTTCAGCCACTTGAGTTGCCACATTTTGCAAATTGATATCCTTAACCACATTCCCAGCCATAGTTTGAAACAAGCTCCATGTTTCTGCTTCATTCAAAACTTCAAGTTTAAAATCCCTTCGAGCATCCATCTCCAGAAACATATCCTGATTCCTGGAGGTCAACAGTAGTTTGCAAGCATTGTGTTCATCCCCAGATGGAACTCCCACTTTCTCCAAATCAAGTTTTGTCCATATATCATCAAGAACGACAAGAATAGTTTTCTCTGCTATAATTCTCTGCTTTAGGCGCGATGCTCTACCAACAACAGTCTCCTCATTAAACCGCAGACCCAACAAATCTGCAATCTCCCCTTGAATTGTTTTCAGGTCTGGAGTTTTGGATACATTTGCCATAACTACTGCATCAAACAATTGTATTTGCTTAGCTATTTGAGCAATTTGCTTCACCATGTGGGTCTTACCCATACCGCCCAACCCATAGACCCCAATGTTGCGTACTGCAGGATCTCTTAAAGCATGCATAATTCGCTCCTTAATTGACTCCCTTGTATCAAGTTTGTCACTACCAACTGTGCCAGAAGATGAGGCTACTCCATCTAGGGGAGGAAGGTAACCAACTCGATCGAACTTCCCTTCTTCCTGCACTTTAACAACATCTTTTGCCCTCTTTGTAGCTTTCATGCTAAGTTGATGTCGAAAACACAAATTGGGGAACAACCACTCAGAGCACCCAATGTTTGCACGATGAGGATCTTCCTTAAGCTTATTTGCCTCTTCAATAACCTCATTCACATTCTCCAACCAGTTCAGCACATCATTTTCAATTTTTTTTCCGTTCCTTTTTTCTTCATCAATCAAATGGTTCATTCTTTCTCTTGCATCCTCAAGCTTCTTAACATTATCTTCTAGCTTCTGGTAATTGCCTTCATAGGATATCAAATAACCTGCATGCTCTATAATAGACGCAGCTCCTACTTTACCAACAACGGACATGAGAAGATTTAGAAAATCCATTGCTTCTTTTGTCCCCTCTCTTCCTATGATTTGAGTCTATATATAAGCAACAAACATTATTTTTTATGAGGATGAGATGTGGGAAACATTTCGAAAGCAAATGCTGAAAGCACATTATCTTGATGTAAACATTGCACATGAATTAAAATTTTTAGAGGATACAATATAATTAAAAGCAAAAAGAAAGATGAAATTACGAAAAAAATGCAAATTCAGCTGCTAAATAATTTTATGTTCACCCTAAGTGTAATAGGGTATCCAAAATCAATCAATTTTACCAAAAGATGTGATTTGGTTCATTTTAATTAATAAAAGATTTTTTTTCTAAAATGGACTAATTCAATCAAAGCAATAAAGCTAATAATCATGCTCATCCAGAAAATAAACCAGATAAAAAGAAAGGTGTGACAAAGAAATAAATCAAAAATGGAAATTTACAATTTTATTAATTTTGATATATATTATATATATATATATATACATATATATATAGATATATTGTTTTCATTTTTTTATTATATCAATTTGACTTATTTATTATGGACGGGTAAAGATTAAATGTTGACAAAACATACTAAACAAAAAGTTGGAAATCACTATAAATATATAAGCGTACATTGATCCACATTGTTAGGGGTGCTAAACAAACCAGGAGCCTTTGGCTCGGCTCGTGAAGACTTGAGCTTATATGTATAAAATTGGTTGTTGGCACCAGGCTTGAACTTGTATAAAAGCTCGTTTAATAAAAAGGTCTTAAGCTCCAATTCAAAAGCTCGGCCTTAGAGCCTTTTAGGCTGGCCTTGTATATTATTATTTTTTTTATTTTATATTTTTTATACTACTCATAATAGCCATCTCTTTCTCCTCAATCCATTTCACCCTATTTTATTGGTTAAACAGACTTTTTGAATGATTATGTTCTATATTATGCTGTTTGGATATACATTAAATTTATGAATATTTATGAAATTAATAGTGTTGTTGATTGTATATTCTATTTGACTAAATTTTTGTTTTCTTACTTTTTTTAAACAGGCTAAACCAGACTTTTATTTTTTTTAAATAAGTCAGGCCACAGGCCGATAATTATATTTATAACAGGTAACATGCTTGATTAGGCTGACACATTTAAACACAGGCTTAGTCTTTTAAGACCAAAGCTCGGCTCGGCCCGTTAACACCTCTACACATCGTGCTAGAAGAAATTAAATATAATTCTATTTGAAAATAATTACAAAACAATACAAATGAGAAACTAGTGGCTGCAATTAATAAATACCAGCGGTAGAGAAAACCTCTTTAAAATTGACAGTTTTTATAATACAACTTATGAATAATTGTTGAACATTTCAATCACATTAACTTAATGAAAATGATAAAGCAATAGCCACTATTAGTGGTAGATAAAGGCATCCTAAAAATGAAAAAATTTATAATGCGACAAATAAATAATTTTCAAATTATGATAAGGGGAAAATGACAGCCAACTAATTAAAAATTGTCATTTGTCTCATTTCTTTGAGTTGAATATCCTGATTACATTATAAATTGTTAATCATTTCAAAATAAATTTGCGATTATGATTATATATTGAAAAAAAATGATTTGCACACCAATCATGTGAAATCAACAAAAGATTTATATTTTAAAGTTAATTTGCAAATTATAATAACTTTAATGTACAAAATGTATCTCAAAAATAAATAAAATCAAGGATAAATAAACATATATTCATTAATAAGTTCACAATATTTTCGAGTAAAGTGAAAATTAAACACAGGATATGAACTAAAATTTGTATAGTTGTTATCAAAAAAAAAAAAAAAAAAAATTTATAGTTAAAAGTAAAAATGGGAAGACGAAACTATAAAAAAAAATACAATTTCGCTTACAAAAGATATTTATGCTCACCGTATCCTGTAAGTGAAATAGAAAATTTAAAATCATGCATTTTTTTAAAAACCTGTAATTCAAATTTTGTTTTTCGTAGTAAGTCATTCGGTTCATTTTAATTAATAAAATAATTTTTTTTAAAAATGGAATAAATCAACAATGCTAATAAACATACTCAATCCAGAAAATAAACTTGCTAAATGTGAACAAAGAAATAATTCAAACATACCAACTGGAAATTACTTTTGATTAATTTTCACTTTTTTATTATTTTAATTTGAATTTGTTTATGGTGCAGCCGTCAATATTAAGTGTTGACATAACATACAACATAAAAGTACTAATAACATGCTTAGATTAATTTATTTTGGGACTAAAAAAACTTTTATTACAATATCTTAAAATTGATTAAGAAAACAAATATTTCCTTAAAATAATTTATGTCCAAACATATTACAAAGCAGATTCACGAGTAGTTGGGTTTTATAAGGAAAATTGGAAATATTGGCGGTACCTTCTTTACCAAATAGAGTGATGTAAACGAATTCTGAACCTGATACCAAATAATCTGCAGCAAAATTTATAATAATAAATTAATCATATGAACATAAAATAAAATAAATCTTTAATAGACTTCAAGCATGGATATAGAATTTAAAATGTTTTACTCTCCTTCAGTTGTACTCCTAGAGATACAGTAAAACCGAGTGAAGGAGAATAAATGGTGGGATATATTAATAATACGCTGCAATAATATGTTCACAAACAAGACCAGTAGATAATAAGAATATGGTTATTTGGATCCATATATAGGCTGGATCCAAATATTCTATATTATCTCTAGGGGTTTCCCAATGCTAACATCATTGAATATTTCAAATCTAATGTCTCTTGGTACAATACTTCAAGCAACTCTAAACTCTTCTCTCTCAAATCCATAACCTTTAACAATTTTGAAGTATTAGTCTCGTGTGTCAGATTTGAGTGTGTAAGGTGTCTATTCGGAGATCTCATTGAGAGGAATTTATAGGTGTAATTACTTTCATGACTAGAAGAAAGGATTTGCCGGGAACTGGGTTTTAAGATATTGCAGCTGCAACCTTTCAGTTCAGATCCTTGAAATTATAGCCGATTTTAGGAGGTGAAATCTTTTGGGTTTTGTTCTACTTGTCAAGGCAATTGTTTTGACTGGTTATTTGTCAAGGCAATCCTTTTATCATTAGGACTGACCAGAGGAGTCTCAAGGAAATGATGGGACAGGTGATACAAACACCTGAACAGCAACATTTTTTGGTCAAGTTACTTGGCTTCGACTATACCATTGAGTATTTTCCTGGAGCAAGGAACAAGGTAGCCGATGCTCTTTCAAGGATACCAGAAGGTGAACCACAAACAAAAGGGGTAAACAGCACAACAATGATCATCACCAAGGTGAGTAACAACCTGTTGAATCAAATTAAAGAAGAGGTTTAGAACAAAAAAGCACTAATCCAATTAAAAGAAAAGATTGAGCAAAGGATTGAAGGTTATGAGCATTATAGTTATAGAGAAGGAACGGTGTTTTTCAAAGGCCGCATTGTAATAGCTTCTGACTCAGAACTTCGCATTGCTATACTCCATGAATTTCACTCATCAGTAATGGGAGGTCATGGTGGAGTGAGGAAGACTTTACACCGAGTGCTACCCATGCATTACTGGTCTAAGATGAAGCAGGATGTACAGGAATTTGTGAGGACTTGCCCAGTTTTCCAAGTCACTAAATATCAGCCTCTGTCAACCGCTCGGTTGCTTCAACCACTGCTCATTCCACAAGCGATTTGGGAGGAATTGTCTATGAACTTCATCGTTGGACTTCCAATGTCAGAAGGAAAAACAGTGATCATGGTGGTGGTTGATAGACTATCCAAATATGCCCACTTTATAGCCTTACCCCTGAATTTCACCGCCACGAAGGTGGCCACAGCATTTGTGGAAAACATCTGTCGTTTAAATGGCATTCCACGTTCTATCATTTCAGATAGGGACCGCATCTTTGTGAGCAAGTTCTGGGCTGAGTTGGCTCGGTTGAGTGGCACCAAGCTTTGTTACAGCACAACAAACCACCCAAAAACAGACGGACAAACTGAAGTGACAAACAGAGGATTAGAACAATATATGCGTTGCTATACAATGGAATCACTAAAAGAATGGGTAAAATACTTACCTTGGGCTGAATTTTCTTACAATTCAGCATATCACTCGTTGATAGGAGCATCTCCTTTCCTGGCAGTCTATAGGCGCCTGACTCCTGGGATACAGCCATATGAAGGTACCCCAACGACCGTCGAAGCTGTTGACGTCTTGCTAAATCGCCGCGATGAAATCATTCGTCAGCTGCGAGAGAACTTACACCGAACAAGACAACGTATGAAGGCTCAAGCTGACAAGAAACGCCGAGATATACAATTCAAGGTGGGAGATTTGGTCCTTGTCAAGTTGCAGCTATATTGGCAACGCTCGGTGCGCAACCAATCCTTCTCGAAGCTGCGCCGCCTCTTCTATGGTCCTTTTCCGGTGGTTGAGTGCATGGGTCCGGTGGCGTATCGATTGCAGTCACCTAAGCAATCCCGTATACACTCGGTATTCTATGTGTCGTTGCTTAAACAGTACCGATAAAACCCCACCTTTCACTCCGCTCCACTACCGCCAGTGAGCTGGGACAACCATCCGATCATCAAACCCATCGCTATTCTTCAGACACGAGCCTTACAGTTGGGAAAGGAGGAGACTTTACAACTTTTAGTTCAATGGGAAAGGCTACCATTGGAAGACGCCACTTGGGTTTCCTATTCAGAACTTTGCCAAGCTTTTCCAAGCTTCGATCTTGAGGACAAGATCGTGTCTTTAAGGGGAGGGGGAATTGATACGAACCATGTACATGCGGCTGTTCAAGAAAGACCGAGCGAGATGGGAGAAAGCCAAACCATCAGACAGGGGAAATGAGAGAGAATGAAGAAAAGGCCACAATGGATGGAAGACTTTGTGACCAAAGAAAGTGGCTGAAAGATGTGGTCACCTGATAGTGGGCCGCGTGGATGAAGGCCCAAGTTCCACACAAAGTATCATTGAATCAGAATAAATAAGTTGGGCTTAGCTGAGAGGCCCAATACCTTTGTAATGTAATTTATTACTGTTGCTTTTAATACTGAGATTAGAGGATTGTAGGATTTTATCGATTCAGTTGTAACAAACTTCATCATCTTTCGTCTCTTTTTCTGGAGTTGTCGGCGTTCTCAAATTGCCGTTGAAAATACCATACGTATATTTCAGTTTTGTTTGGCGTTCAGAGAGTTGATACTATCATGTTCCCTGAGAACGATTCTGAAATTCCCTGATAATGATTCTGAAAATTTGAACTATATTTCCCAACAGGTAACACTGTTGAGCATTCCAAACTTGATGTCTCTTGGTGTAATACTTCAAGCACCTTAAAACCTTTCTCTCTCAAACCTATTACCTCCAACAATCTTGAAGTATTAGCTTCGTGTGTTAGATTTGAGCGAGTAAGGTGTCTATTCAAAGATCTCCTTGAGAGGGATTCATATTTTAAATCACTTTCATGATTTGACGAATGGATTTTCTAGGATCTGAGTCTGAAGATACTGCAGCCGCAACCTTCGGTCCAGATCCCAGAAATTTTAGCCAGTTTGAGGAAGTGAAGCCTATTGGTCTTTGTTCTACTCGTCGAGGCGATCGTTTTGAGTGGTCATTATCCTTAAACGGAGATTGGACGAAGGAGATATGGCGATTTGAAGTTTCCGGTACACTTTCCTGCGAATTTTAATAACTGGGGAATATTTCGGTGAGTTTTCGGCAACAGGAGTAGTCCATCTTAACGTTTTTGGGAACTCTAAATCTGTTTTTGGCAAATTCCAACTCTACAGAGCGGTTTGACAAAATTAGAGTCTTTGAAATCCATGGACTACAAAGCGCGCTTTTTCTAACTTTTAGCTCTGATTAAAAATAGCTAAACGTAGTTCCTATGATATTATAAAATGCAATCATTTGATGTTATTGGATTTTATGATTAGAAATTACATGTTCAATTTGGCATGAAAGAACGTGAAATATTTCATAATGTATTAAATGATTTTGAATATACCATTGAAAATATGTATAAATATCATTGGAACAAAGATGGAGATTTTGTAGGGATTACTTGCTAAATTTTCTAAATCTTCGTCTAGCTATGACTTGTAGTGAGTATAAGACGACGAAAAAGATATGAGATCATTTTAATGCTTAGTTCCAAAAACAAGAGGGGTTCTCCAAAACTCTCTTAGCAGAGAAGTTTTTTGAATTCAAATTTAATATGGATTCAAGAATCACCTCTAAATTGATTGAATTAGTGAACATGAGGAACAAGCTAAAAGATGATATATCTAAAATGTCTGATAATCTCTTTGTCGATCTTATGTTGAGTACGCTACCTTCTGAATGAAGTTCTTTTAAGACTGAAATGCACAGACTAAAAGAATAGAGTGAACTAGATAAATTAAAGAGGTTTATTTATTGCGAGGATCAAAACTATTCTAGGAAGAGTTTCGAACAAATAGGACAACAAAAGTTAGTTGCCTACTTAGTTTCATATTCCAATAAACCTCAAAAGAAGTCCAAGTCACCAAAAAGTGAATTCGCTTCACGTTAGAGGCCAAAAGGACTATCTTCAAAAAGAAAAAGAAGGGCAAGTGCAATAACTATGGAAAATGGGGTCACTGGGGAGCAGAGTGTAAGCTACCAAATAAGTTAAAGAATAACACATCACAAAATGAGGCTAATATGTTAGTTAATGAACTTGAGCCTCAAGCTTTCATTTGAATGGTGAAGAATGGAAAGGCCAGTGTCTCTTCTGAGTGGTGGTTAGATAACGATGCAACCTCTATTTGATTTGACAAATGTGAAGTATGTGCACAAACTAAGATCATTAGAAAACCTTTTAAGTCGGTTTTTAAAAGCACACAACTTCTTTAGCTTATACATTCTGACCTTTGTGACTTTAGAAATTATGTTACAACTTACAAGAGGTGGTCAGAAGTATTCAATAACATTCTTAAACGATTTTTCTAGATATTGTCATGTCTATATGTTGAAATTGAAAGGTGAAGCTTTTGAAAGGTTCAAGATTTTCAAGTCAAGAGTATAAAATAAACTCAACTTGAAAATTAAGAGGTTTAGGAGTGATAGATGAGGAGAATACACAATGACAAGGTTCAAGAAATTTTACGCTTCAGATGGCATAATACTTGAAACCATTACTCCTTACTCACCCCAATTAAATAAAGTTGTTGAGCACAAGAATAGGAAATTAACTGAAATGTTAAATTCTATGTTACTTACAGCTGGCATGCCTTCATCCTATTGGGGAGAAGCAGTTCTAACTGCTAATCACATCCTGAACAGGTTGCCGCACTAAAGTTGTTTATGAATCCTTATGAAATATGACAAAAGCATCCTTGTAGATATGATACTCTTAAAACTTGGGGATGTATTGTCTATACAAGAATACAAGATCCTTAGAGATCTAAGGTGAGACCTAGAACCATTACTTGTGTATATCTAGGAAGTGCAGAAAACAGTGTTGCAAATAGGTTTTGGGATTTATTTACAAATGTGGTGATAGAATCCAGAGATGTAGAATTCTTTGAGAATAAGCTTCTCAAAGATCATTGCTTGAGTGCTTCTAGATCTACAGATATGATTTTAGAATCTTCTATAGAATCTGAAGCAAGCCCTTCTGAAACTAACCTCACACAATTGGCCGTTGAATCAGTTCCAGTTAGAGTATCTATGAGAGAGAGAGACAGTTCCTAAAGAATTTGTGAGGACTTTGTCACTTACCATCTAGAAGATGATCCATTTTCCTATCAGGAAGCAATGCGATCTAGGGAATCTCTACTGCAAGCAGTATATGATGAATTAAGCTCTGCTGCAGAATTATACTTGCGAGCTAGTCAATTTGCCGAAAGGGGCTATGGCTATAGGATGTAAGTTGGTACTGAAGAAGACACTGAATAGTGATAGATTGATAGCCAGATACAAAGCACATTTAGGAGCTAAAGGCCATAGACAACAAAGTGAAGTAGACTATTTTGAAGTCGACTTACCTGTGTTCCATCTATCGATATAAGAATTCTTCTTACTTTGATATCTATTGATCACTATGTAGTGCATCAAATGGATGTAAACACAACTAGTGGATGACATGTTAATTCTTGGCTCTGATCATTCTGTAGTGAGTGACATGAAAGCTAATTTAGCTAAAGAATTTGACATTAAAGATCTTGGTATTGCTAATACCATTCTTTGTATGAAAGTAAGCTTTGAAAGACAAGTAATCTCACTTAGCCAAACTCATTATATTGAGCAGCTACTTTCTGCCTGGGGATACAGTGAGTGCAATTTGAGTGAGACACCATGTGATTATAATAAAAGACTGAGTCCTCACAAAGGGACCATTATGGATCAGTTAAAGTATTTAAAACTAATTGGTAGTCTCATGTATGATGCAAGTTGCACTAGACCTGCCATAACCTTTACAGTTGGCATGCTGAGTCGTTTCACTAGTAACCCTAGCAAAGAGCATTGAGATGCCCTCGATAGGCTGATGAGATATCTCAAAGGTACTAAAGATTATGCTCTACACTACTCTGGTTATCCTTTAATTGTGGATGGATATTCTGATACGTCATGGTGTTCAGAAATCAAAAATAGTAAGTTAACTAGTGGATATGTATTCACTTGGGGTGGAGCTACTATTGCTTGGAAATCCAAAAGATAGACTTGTATTGCATTGTCGCCTATGGAATCAGAACTTTTTGCTTTAGCCTTAGCCGGCGAAGAGACAAAGTGGATAAAGAATATGATTATGGATATTCCTTTGACTCGGCTAAAGATTAATTCTTTAAGCCTGTTTTGTGATAATCAAGCAGATGTCCAAGTTGTTAAAAAAATGCTCTCTTTAATTGAAAAATACATATGAGACTGAGACATGCTTTGTTGAATTATCTGAGAGAATAAGGAGTTATCACCTTGATCGATGTGAGATCGAAGGATAACTTGGCTGATACTCTCACAAAAGGTATGCCTAAAGAACAATAATTCAAAACAATGGGGGAAATGGGATTAAAGACTACATAGACAAGTCATAATTACCATTTACTTACCTTATAATTGTGTGTTTTGAATTATCAAATCTTCCTTTTGTTGGCCAAAATGATAAGCACTGCTTATATGTTTCATCGATGTTCATAGTTGCTGATTAATTTGAAAAGGGTAAGTTGTCTCATTCCAAACTTGATGAAGATAATTTGAACCTGATTCAAAGGTTCTACCTGGAAACTTGTGTTATTCCAAACTTGATGATACAATCCAAGCAGGTTGGACCATCCTTTTGGTTAAGTGATCTCATTCCAAACTTAATGCTAGATTATTTGATTTTGAGGAATCAATAATTATGACATTCCAAATTGAAACATTGAAATAGTTATTTGCATAAGAAGCCTGTTAGTCTATGTTCTTAATTGAAACTTGACATCACATGATTAGGTTATTGTAAGTGACTTGGCTATTGCTCATGTCCATTGAAACTAGACAATGGTTATTCTTTTACAAATAAACTTAAGTTGATGGCTCTTTGCAAAACAAATTGTTTAGGCCTTGTTCATAATTTATGAAACTGGCTTGATGCTTATGAACATGATATTACGATGCTTTGTGACATTAACATATGTTCTTCTTTTCCTAATGATATAATGCTAAGTTCTTTTAGTAGAACTAGACATCTTTAGTAGATTATTCAACCGATTGAATTCATAATAATATGAAATTCATATTTTATATTCTACAAAGGATGGCAGAGATGGAGGAGAGCTTAATGAGAGGGATCTTGACTAAGATCATCTCCTTGATGAATGAATATATCATTTAGAATATGTGGGGACTTGACAGTTCACCAGCTATTACCTATTTTGATGGAGTCCATTTATTTGGGATTACATTTTGTTATCTTTATTTCATGAACATTGTTGATTGTGAACTGATTTTGAGACTTATTTTAGATGTTTGGATTTGGATGAGTTTAGATTGAATCTAAAACTCTAAATAATTATTTTGGTATATTAGTCTCAGAACAGATTCATGATAATGATGATTTATTTATTTAGATTGAAAATGACGATTGAGTTTAATATTTTACTGTTAAAACTCTTTGATTGATCCGAGTTAATTGTCTTGGACTGGATGTGAATGATTCATATTTGTTTGAACATTACATTGATCACTCTATTGGATTATGTTGTATGGTGAACATAGGAGGAGATTGTTGGATATATTAATAATATAATCCAATGGTATGTTTGCATACAAACCCAATAAGTGAAAACATGGTTATTTGGGTTCATATGAGCTGGAGTCCAATAGCTTGTATTATCTCTAGAGTTTCTTAAGCTAGAAGTAACATTGTTGAGCATTCCAAACTAAACTTGATGTCTTGTGGTGTAATACTTCAAGCACCTTTAAATCTTTCTCTCTCAAACTCATTACCTCCAATATTTTCTTCCCGCGCTAGTGGCGTGTCAGCAGTGCAGTTGGAGCAATTAACTTTTTCAGCATTCCTGTTAATATTTTGCTTTACCAAAACAAATTTTTTTCTCATATTCTCAAAAAATTCATTTTACCAATATATTCTTAATAACCATGATTCTCAGCAAAAAAAAAAAAAAATTAACTTCATCAAACGCCTCCAAAGGGGTAAGAGAGAATCAGCTCTAGAGGCCGCGACCGAAAAAGAGTAAAGCTCTGTAATCGAGACCTTCGAGACCAATTTGAAAGTAGGAAATTGAATGAATAATTGGCCGAAGGAAATTAATTAATAAAAATACAATGAGAAAGATTATATTTTATAAAGTTATTGTGTACAAACTCTTACAAATTACATTATGTATTTCTAGAAGTACACTAGTTTATATTATATACTTCCGAAAACATATAGTGTAATTTATGAAAATTTATAATTTACTTTTATAAAAGTATCATTTGCCAAATACAATACTTTCAACTATTCAAAACAACTACGTTATAAGAAAGTTATGGAATCTGCACCCTTATGTTTGCTTCCTAGTAATTATGGTCACAATAGTGACAATACAATATATGAGAAATAATTAAACACATTTGATTACTGGAAACAATAATTACATGTACGGAAGTTATAAATTTGTGTGGTACTCTATTGTAACGTTTAGACCGAGCACAAAAAAGAATGGAATGGAATGTTTACCAAAAAAAAAAAATGGAATGTTCAAAGCACTTCCTTTATTTGGTTAAAACAAACTTAATAAATTCTTTAAAAATTTGGAAATCATTATGTAAAAATAAAATAAAATTTGGGATGATGCTTAGCTATAAAAAAAATTGGTGATAATTGAATTTCAGAAATATAAGATTTATATTTTAAATTTAATTTGCAAATTATCACGACTTAAATATGTCAAATTTATCTCATAAAATAAATAAAACAAGGATAAATAAACACATAATAAACAATCATTATCAAAATCACAATATTTACAAGTAAAGTAAAAATTAAAGATAGCATACGAATTAAAATATTTAAGATAATTAAAGGTTTTAATATTTCTACAGTAAATGTAGATAATTTATCTACATTCGCTCCCAAAACGACGTCGTTTTGGGTTGAAAAACGAAAAAATTATAATAAAAAAGACTATTATCTGAAATAAATTATAATTACAAAAATACCTTGATTTTTGCCTCAAAATGACGTCGTTTTGGACTCTGTAAAGAACCAATTCTATCCAAAAGCTTAAGCTGTTGGGTGAGGCTATATTAATGGTTTTATATATCTCAACACGTCCCCTCACACGAAAGCCCATTGGACTTGAAGGGTGGACAATGCACAAGCCCACCTACATGTGTGAACAAAGAAATTCCACTTGAAAGAAAATGGAGGGCGACGAGGATCGTACCCGGGACACGAGGCTCTGATACCATGCAAAGAACCAATTCAACCCAAAAGCTTAAGCTGTTGGGTGAGGCTATATTAATGGTTTTATATATCTCAACAGACTCAATGTAGATAAGTTATCTACATTGACTGTAGAAAAAGCGAATCCTTAATTAAAAGCAAAAACCAAAAGACTAAATTACAAAAAAAAAAAAAATCAATTTGACTTGCAAAGGAATAGGCAAGTCAAAATCAAGCCATCTTTTAAGAAGTTGTGATTTGGTTTATTTTAATTAATAAAAAATTGATTCAAATTGGAGTAATTCAAACAAAGCAAACAATGTTAATAAACATTTCAATCAAGAAAATAAAGTAGGAAAAAGAAATGCATAACAAAGAAATAAATTAAGGATCCGTAACTTAGGTCTGAGCAAGTGAATCTTACGCGCTTGACCTTTTTTCTCTGAAAAAGTTCCGATTGCTATGGGAGAAACACGTTCGGCGTCGACGGAGGAAGAGGATAACCTGAATCGAAGTATAAAGAAGCCCAAAGGCGTAGCGATCCTAGATGATCTGATGGACGAGCGGATGCAGGGAGGAGATCTGGGTGATCCAGAGATGCATGCTAGGGGAAAAGAAGATCTGGCGGGAAAACCTCATCTCCCTAAAAAAGTGCTCAAGGATGAAGTGGGATCACAGTATGGTGGATCCTTAGGGAGATCTGGTAGAATTGTCTCATATAGAGATAAGCTATTGAGGCTTAATGGTGCTGAAGATATGTCGGATAGTGAAGAAGACTGGATGGCCAGGCAACGTAGGGAGGAAGATGAGGAGGATATGCTGGAGGATGGAGTTGGAGATAGGAAAGACGATCCACTGTGCCCGTCCTTAAAGTTCTCGAGGAGTCAGCACAAAGAAGCCTGGAAACAGTGGAGAAAGGCACTGATTATTAAGCTGCTGGGGAAACAGATGGGGGCTAGGTTTCTAATGACTCGTTTGGTTAGATTGTGGAACCTGGTGGGTACATATGAGGTGATTGATATGGATAATGGCTATTTGGTGATCAGATTCCAAGAGGATTGGGACTACAATCATGTGCTTCATGAAGGACCATGGATCATTGCTGACCATTACTTAATTGTACAACGATGGAAACCTTTCTTTGATCCGTATAATGATCAATTGAAGAGGCTGGCGATTTGGATCAGAATCCCAGGTCTTCCACTGGAGTTCTATACCACTCAGTACCTCTGGATAATTGGCAGTATGTTTGGGAGAACGCTTAAGATTGATAAGAACTCTTTGAGAAGGAATGAGCTTGGTGATGGTGATATAACTGAAAGAGGCAGGTTTGCTAAGATCTGTGTAGAAGTTGATCTTCGAAAAAGTTTCTTATCAAAGTTTAAGATTGGAGAGCGGGTTATGCATGTGGGATATGAAGGTTTGCATATGATATGCTTTGGTTGTGGCATGTATGGGCATAGAAAGGACTTATGTCCTAGTATTGGTGGACAGAAGTCTAGTCCTGAAACTGGTGATACTTGTACTAAGAGTCAGGCTATGGAGGTGAAGGAAAAAACTGTAGAGATCCAAAAGGAGGAGGAGGCGTTTGGTTCTTGGATGGTTGTCCAGAAGCCTGGGAGAGGGAGGAAGATGAGAGCCTCTCTGGTTAATCAATTAACCACCAAAGAAGATAACCAGAATCTGGAGTCACAGGCTGCTACTGTTGGGGATGGTGAAACTGTTGGGGATGTAATGCTTACAGATAGCCCAACTGAGGAAATAACTCCTGAGTTAATTATACAAACAGGTGACAAGAAGGATGTGGTTCCTAGTAAACCCGAAGGAGGAGGGGGTATTGAGAGGAGAGCCAAAGGATCACATCTTAGTATCCTATCTTCAGAAGTTGAAAAACAGAAAAGAAGTGGTATAAAATCTGGATCCTTAAAGGGAGGTTCTATGGGACCTAGTGGATTACAAAAATATAAGTCCACTCCTAAAGGTCCTGTAGCTAGGAGCCAGTCCTCTGAGAACCAGCCTCCCAATTCTTCGAGTGTGGGAGTGCAAAAACTGCCTACTAGGAGTAAGGGTTCAGAAGGGGGGGTGCTGCAACCTTCTCAGGATCCGAATAACTTAGCCTATGGGAAGGTCAAAGGGGATAAGATTACAAATATGCTGAAGACTGGAGGATACAATCTGAATGGGTTAGAAGCTGATCAGGGAATTACTGGCCTAGGAGGGGCAAAAAACCTTGTTGTATCTTGATGATTCAATCATTGGTGGTTGAGGTACTAGGTACTTTTTTGTCATTTATGTTTATGAATCTTTGTTCATGGAATTGTAGAGGAGTAGGGAAAAAAGAATTCACTGCCCTGATTAGAGATATTAAATATAGGTTTAAAATAAAGGTTCTAGCACTACTGGAAACTAAAATTCAGGGTGCTAGAGGAGATGTTATTGTCAAGAAACTTGGTTTTTCAAAATTCTTTAAGTAGGAGGCTGTGGGCTTTTCTGGTGGAGTTTGGATTCTATGGGATGATAGGGATGTTGAGGTGGAGGTAATTAAAACCCATCATCAATATGTTCATACTAGGATTCATTATGTTGAAGATAAAAGGATGGAGTTAGCTACTTTTGTGTATAGGAGCCCGAGGAGGATAGAAAGAATAAAGCTTTGGGAGGATTTGATGGTTATTGCTGAGTCTGTGGTGGGACCTTGGGTCCTGATTGGGGACTTCAATTCTGTCCTAAGGCAGTATGAGAAGGTTAGGGGGCTTGATGTTTGTTGGAGGAGCATCCAGGATATGCAGGATTGTCTTGAGAAGTGTAGAGTTTATGATGTTGGGTTCAAGGGACCTAGCTTCACTTGGAGGAGGGGTAAATTACAAGAGAGGATTGATAGAGCTTGTGCCAATGAAGCATGGAATGTGGCTTGGCCTAACAGATTTATAGCCCATTTGCCTTTCTTTAGCTCTGATCACAGGCCAATCCTTATTAGCAATTTCCAGGCTTGTCAGGAGGTTAAGGGGGCTAAACAATTCAAGTTTCTAGCTGTCTGGCTTACTAATGCTGATTTTGGTAGTATTGTCAAACAATGTTGGGATAAGGATACTGACTGGACAGAGGCAAGAAGTGAGTTTGAAACTGTAGCTTCAAAGTGGCATCAAGAGGTCTTTAATGAGGAGATGAGACAGAAGCATAGGATTTATGCCATAATTCAGGGTCTGGACTTAAAGTTGGAAGCTGGACTTGACAGAGAGCTTGAAAGACTGCAAAGAGATCTTTGGAAGGATTTGGAAACTATTCTACTAAGGGAAGAATTGAACTGGTTCCAGAGATCCAGAGTTAAATGGATGAAATTTGGAGATAGGAATTCGAGATTCTTTCATTCTACTACCATTGCTAGAAGAAGGAGGAATAAGATTTTTGCCATAAAAAAATGACCTTGGGGAATGGACAGCTGACGCTAAGGATAAGATAGAGACGACTGTGCAGTATTTTGAGAGGCTGTTTTTGGAAGATGATGGTTCTCATGAAGAATTCCCCATTAAAGGTGTTTTTCCTAAAATGGAGGATCAGGTTCTGAAAAATCTAGCTAGATCTCCTGATGAGGTGGAGATAAAGAGCATTGTGTTTAAAATGGGTAGATTTAAAGCACCTGGTCCAGATGGGCTTAATGCTGCCTTTTTTCAATCTCAGTGGCATCTTGTTGGCAAATCGGTTTGTGAGCTAATCAGAAGTATCTTTGATGATCCTAGGAAGATTCAACTGGTTAACCAAACTCACTTGTGCTTAATTCCAAAGGTTGATAATCCTGAGTGCGTGAGGGATTTTAAACCCATTAGTTTATGCAATGTGTCTTACAAGATAGTCACTAAGGTGATTGCTAATAGATTAAGAAACTTGATGCCCAGATGGGTTGCTCCAAACCAGTGTTCGTTTGTTAAGGGGAGGCATAGTGCTGATAATATAATGGTTGCTCAAGAAATCATCCATTTAATGAAGAAGAAGAAAGGTAATCAAGGATGGATGATGATCAAAGTTGACCTTGAGAAAGCCTATGACAGGCTGAGTTGGTCCTTTATACATGATACCCTGTCTGAACTGGGTTTGCCTGGCAAACTGATTTCCCTCATTGACAGTTGTGTTGGGACTAGTGAGCTAAACATGCTATGGAATGGTTAACCCACTAAATATTTCAAACCATCCCATGGAATAAGACAAGGGGATCCCCTATCTCCATACTTATTTGTCCTATGTGTAGAAAGGCTTGCTCACCTTATTCAAGTAGCTGCTGATGTTAAAGCCTGGAAGCCAATTATCCTGAGGAAGGGAGGTCCTCCTATATCTCATTTATTTTTTGCCGATGATATCATTCTCTGTGCTGAAGCTGCTTTGGATCAGGCTCATATAATTAATCAAGTTCTTAGATTATTTGCTGTGAGTTCTGGGCAGAAAATTAATCTTGAGAAGACTAGAGTATTCTTTTCAAGGAATGTCAAGTTTGGTAGAGCCAAGGAGATTAGTGACTGTTTAGGGATAAACAGCACACCTAACCTGGGAAAGTACTTGGGAGTGTTTCTGAACCACTCCAGAGTCAGTAAAAATTCTTTTGAGCATATTCTGGAGAGAGTCAAACAGAGAATGAATGCTTGGAGTGTCAAATCCTTATCTCTAGCTGGGAGACTCAAGTTGGCCAAATCAGTGTTGTTTGCCATGCCTACCTATGCTATGCAAACAGCCTGGCTGCCCAAATCGGTTTGTGAGGAGATAGAAAAGCACACCCGTGGATTTATATGGGGATCATCAAAAGAAAGAAGAGGTACTCACCTGGTGAAGTGGGAGAGAATGTGTTCTAATAGACAGTGTGGAGGAGTTGGGCTGAGAGAGCTAAGAACCTTTAACCAAGCCTTTATTATGAAGGTTGGGTTTGGGATGCTGGCCAACAAGAATTCTCTGGGAGCCAGAATACTGAGAAATAAGTACAAGCTGGAGGATTGCCTTCTGCCTAATATTCCTAGGAATGATAATGCTAGTAATCTGTGGAGGGGCATAAGTTCATCTTGGAATCATATCCTGGCAGGAACCAGAATTATGTTGGGTAATGGTAAGCAAACTAGATTCTGGTTGGATTGGTGGGTGCCTGAGGTTGGTAAGCTGGAAGGTTGGAAGGTTGCTTGTTGTGTTAACCAAGATGGTGAGTGGGATTGGGGTAAATTCAATATATTCCTCCCTAAGGAGGTTTGTGAAGCCATAGCCAAGATGGAGAGTCCTAAGGAGGGAGATGAGGAGGATAAGATTTTCTGGAAGCCTTCTAGTAATGGTTTATTTACTGTGAAATCTGCCTACCAGTTCATCAAGAAGGATGCTCCTGCTATGCAGCATCAGGATAGCCATTGGGACCTTGCTTGGAAGTGGAAGGGACCAGAGAGGGTGAAACATTTCTTATGGCTGTTGATTGGGAATAATCTGTTAACAAATGAGCAAAGAAGAAGAAGACATATGGGGGGATGAAGCAAACTGTCCTAAATGCATGCTTCCTTGTGAGGATTGCTGTCATGTGATGAGGGAATGCTATTGGGCTAAACAGGTTTGGATGTTATTAATTGATAATAGAAATTATAATTTTTTCTTCTCTGGTGACTTTCTGGATTAGCTTCAATTTAACTTGGGTAGAGGGAAGAATAATAATCATGACCAGAGTTGGAGGCTTACTTTTGGAGTGACTTGTTGGATGCTTTGGCAAGCTAGGAATAACATGGTGTTTAGAAATGAGAACTGCTCTCCTGAGAATCTATGTCAGAAGATAAAGATTTTTGTGCAGAATGTAATTCATGCTGACTCTGTTCTGGATGCTGCAGCTGTTAGTGTGGTTATTAAGGAGGTGGATATGGTACTGTGGAGGCCTCCACAAAAGGGTTGGATAAAGATCAATTCAGATGGGGTCTGTTCGTTGGATGGGTACAAATCTGGATGTGGATGAGTCTTAAGAGATAGTGATGGTAGATGGTTGGTGGGTTATTTGAAGAAAATTGGGCAAGGAAATGCCTTGAAGGCTGAATTATGGGGTTTGCTATTAGGTCTTCAAGTGGCTTGGGAGCATGGTTTCAGGAAAGTTCATCTGGAAGGTGATTCCTCTGAGGCTATTCATTTGGTTCAAGGTGATTGTCCTTCAGATCATCCTTTCTGTGAACTGGTTCATAGAATCAAGGAGCTCATTGACAAGCAGTGGAATGTAATTCTATCTCATACAAATAGGAAGGGGAATGAAGTGGCGAATTTCTTGGCTTCAAAAGTGGATCATAATTCTTGGGAATTAGTTATCTTACCTAATATCCCTATATAGGTTGTTTTAGGTTGGTTGAGAAGGATCTGATGGGAATTGCTAATCTTCCCACTGATCCTTAAGTAGCTGTTTTCTGTTTGTTTGTTTTTCCCTAATATCCAAAAAAAAAATAAAAAAAATCAAACATGCCAACAGAAAAATATTTTTGATTGATTTTGATATATATTTTTTATTTGTTTTTACTTTTTTAATATTTAATTACGAATTTTTTCGTGGACTGGTAAAGATAAAGTGTTGACAAAACATACCACAGAAAAATATTAATAGTATGTTTAGATTAATTTAATTTAGGGTTAAAAATGTTTTTATTAGAAGTTTCTTAAGAATTCTTAGAAAATTATTATTTTCTTCAAATAATTTATTTTCAAACATATACAAATTATTAAAGAGCATAACCCTGGACTCCTGGAGCAATTAAGCAATATTGCTCGGAAAAACAAAAAAGTAAGTGAAGGAGAACAAATGCGTACCTCTCGGTCACTTGTTGAAGAAACTCCAATACTTCAAATTAACCGAGTGAATATTTTTCTTGAGGAAGCTGACAGTAGTTCTTTTACGAGGTATGAAACCAAAAGATAAAAAATATGTAACAACTGTTTTCTTCCTTCTTTTTTGTATTTTTGGTGATGTGTGAGCTGGAAAATAAGAAGAATCTGTTAAAGCAAAGAACACTAAAACCAAAAGGCAAACAATAGCAATCTGCAACATTTTTCTTGTATTTTCCTTTACTTTTTCGGTTGAATTCTCCGTGTTTCATGAGCTCAGAATTAAAACAAGGAACCTCAAAGGCAAATTTAATACTCAAACAATCAGCAAGATGTTTACTCTTTTTCTTTTTCTATTTCTTTTTCTATTTTCATTTATACTCTGGATTTTTTATGCTGTATAAGCTGGTAAATACCAGGAGTTGATAGATGACTCAAATAGAACTTATAAAAGAACAACAAATTTGTAACTCTCTTTTGTTAAGGTTTTTCTTTCAAACCAAAGCAATAAACTCTCTTTTGATTAATTTTGATATAGATTTTTTATTTATTTCAATTTTTTTATGATTAAATTTGATTTTCTTATTATCAAGTCAATATTAAGTGTTCACAAAAAATACCAAATAAAAATATTAATAGGATCTTTAGATTAATCTATTTTTAGAACTAAAAATATTTTCAATTAAAAATTTCTGAAGAAAGCTTTAGAAAAAAAGAATATTTTCTTAGGATACCAATATATATATATATATATATATATATATATATATATATATATATATATATATATATATATCTTAAATTTATTTATTTTCAAACATGTTACAAATTAATAAAGAGCATAAAACCTCTTGCCCGCACGTTCTTCAACAAGTATAGCGATGGAAATGACTTCTGAATCAGAAACCAAATAATCTGCAGCAAAGATGATAATAATTAGAATAATATGAACATAAATTAAAAGATTTCTTAATGAAAATACAAGCATAGACAGAGAATTGAGCTCCTAGATGTACAACATAATCGGGTGAAGGAGAACAAATGGGTTACATCTTGTCACTTGTCGACGAAATTGCAACACTTGAAATGAACAGAGTGAATAAGCGGACAGTACGCAATTGCTTAACTTCAAGAGCTATAAGATACCAAAAGGTAAACAATATTATGAAACAACTTCTCTCTGTTTCTGTTTTTTTATTTTTGGTGTTGTATGAGCTGGAAAATAACAAAAATCTGAAAGGCAAACAACCTGGGAAACAATACGCAACCTGGAATTAAAACAAGAAATCTGTTAGTTTTTCTGCTTTTTCCATGTAGTTTTTTTAGTTGGATTTTCTGTGTTTCCAAATCTCAAAAACAAGAAAATTGGAATCAAAACAAGGAATCTCAAAGGCAAATTGGAATATTCAAAATGTTTTCTTTTTTCTTTTTTCGTTTTTTTTCTTTGGGTTTTTTGGGTTGTATAACCAGTAAAATATGAAGAGTTGATTGAAGACAAAAATAGAAACCGAAAAGACGAACATTAGCAACGGTCTTTTATTTTCGATGTGCATCCGAAGACGGAAGACACTGTAGATATATGCGAATATGTATCGATGTGCATCCCCTAGAAAAATTTAAAGATAATTCTACTTGAAAATAATTATCAAACAATTAAAAAAAATAAAAAATAAAAGAAAAAAAGAAACCAACAACTACTAGAAATTTATGATAACTCTGAGGGGATGTTTGGGAAATGGTTTATTTTGACTTTTGAGATACTTAGGAGAGTGATTATGAGTTTTCAAAATAATTATGTTTGATAGCACATTTCAGAAAATTTTATACAGAAAGTGATTTTTTTGAGATTTTATTTTATATGTAAAATATGGGATAGGATATTCTGACACCCAAGTTATATTACACCCATGTGACACCCAGTCAATCTCATCGTTAGATCACTTATGTTGATCCAATGGTTATATTTATTTCCATCTTTGTATGATCATGATTTCCCAAATTTAATATTTTATATTTATTTTTACCTTTATATGGTTATGATTTTCCATATTTAATGCTTTAACTTTAAATTTGGGAAATCATGACCATACAAAGATGAAAATAAATATAACCGTTGGATCAACATAAGCGATTTAACGGTGATATTGACTGGGTGTCACATGAGTGTAACATAACTTGGGTGTCACAATATCCTATCCCGTAAAATATAACCCAAAATGTCATCTCAAAATACCACCAAAAGAGTAATATTCTAGAAATGCCGGGTGATGAAAAAATGTCACAAGATTTTTCGGACAAAATTAACCCTCCTGTGTTTTATTGCACTACAATGGTTGAATGATGTTTTCTAGAACAGAGATTTATGTTGCTCTCTCCTTCGTGGATTTGGTTTCCACCTTCAATTTTCTAACCAAGTTCGGATGTTGCTACTTTCTTCTCGGCTGCTTCTACAGGGTTCTTAAATTTCCCGGTATGTTTTTGATGTTTGGGTTCTGTTTCAAGGTTTTGCGGCTTTCTAAGGGTTCGATATGCTTCCTCTGCGATTCTGGAGGCTTACCCAGAATTCATTTGTGCTTGGAGAAGGTCGTTTGGGAAGTGTCTAAGCCAAAGGTTGCACCTTTGGAAAAAGGGTGTGACCAGAATTCGAAACTATCGATCAAGAAGAGCTCTAATGTTGCACTACAGAAAGTGAATGCTAATTCGTAAGATGGGTTGGAAGGGAAGGATGAAAATGAAAAAAAGGTTCGTGATGAGGACGAGGTGCTTGATGTAACGTCGATGAGAAAATTAGTGAAGAAAATCAGGAACAAAACTTTGAAGAAAGGTTGACTCACAAAACACCAGATTGATCCGATTCACAAAATATAGGGTAGTTTTGTAAAATTACCTTACATTTCCAGCAATATTTAATAATTAACCAACCCAGCATTAGAAAAATTAACTTAATATTTTCAAAAATATTTTGACCTACCAAATTTTTTTATGATAATATTTCTGAAAAATTCATATTCTCACCGTATTTCTTTAGCCTCTATCAAACACCCGTAATTGTACTATGGAATACGAAATCATCCAATTTTTTGAAAAGGTATTATTTGGTTCAATTTAATTAACAAAAGAAATTTTTTTTTTCAAAATGGAATAATTCAAAGTTCAAACAAAACAATAATGCTAATAAAAGATGTAAAAGAAACGTGTACGCCAGAAATAAATAAAAAATGGCAATTACAAAAATAAAATAAAATCAAACATAGCAAGTGAAAAATTATTTTTAATTAATTTTGATGGGGGAGATTATATTTATTATTATATCTTTTACTATTTTTTACTACTAATCTTGTTATCGTTAGATCAAAATCAAATCAACGACTTTGACTTGATGTTATTTTGTAACTGTTAATTTAATTTTGATTCAACATTAGCAAAGTTGGTAGTAAGCGGTAATAAAAAAAATGGTGTTAAGTATAATCTATCCAAATTTTGATATGTTTATATATATATATATATATATATATATATATATATATGTTATATTTACAAATTTTTTATTACACTATGTCTTATCGATAATACACTCTTGAATGAAATCTTACCGATAAGACATAGTGTAATTTGTAAGTTTGTAAAAAAAAATTGTCAATATAACTTTTCTATATATATATATATATATATATATATATATATATATATATATATATATAACTCTTTAATTTTCACTTTTTTACTATGGACGAGTCAAGATCAACGGTTGACAAAACATGCCAAGCATATAGTTGGAAGACGCCATAAAATTAGATACATGATTCCATCGATGCGCATACGGCATACTGCTAGAAAAATTTAAATATGATTCTAGTTGAAAATAATTAGAGTAAATATCATTTTTGATTTGTATCAAAAAATACGGTTTCTACTTTAGTCTCTTACAAAAATAAATTAGTCAGTTACTCCATAACAAATTCAAGGTAGACCCATTTTAGTCCTTTTGAGGGACTAATATAAGTCTTTTTTGAATTTGTGAGAGAGTACGATTTCAACTAAATGGGTTCACTTTGAATTTGTTAGGGACTAATTGACTAATTTATTTTTGTAAGAAACTAAAGTGGTGACCATGTTTTTTGTTAAGGACTAAAAAAGTATTTACTCAAATAATTATAAAACCAATAAAAATGAGAAAACAGTTGCAGCAATGATTTAAATATGGGTTTATTGTTTATTATGTCACTGGATGGTCAAGTCAGTATTAAACTACGTCGTTTTGTTTATTTATTTCTTTATATTTATTTCTTTATTATGATTCTATTTCTCTCTCTTCCTTTATCACCATGGATTCACTTTCGTACGGTTATGATTTAATGACTGGACAAATACTTATATCCAGTGACTTTACACTCATCAAACCCTTTAAATATTGGCACTTAATTACCGGTAGACAAGCATATTAAACTTGACAGTTTTAATTTGCAATACAACTATAATTGTTCAACATTTCAATTACATCATCATAATGCATCCTAAAAATGAAAACTTTTATAATGCATTTGTCTCATTTGTCATTTGTCAACTAATTGTAACAATTGCAAAATATACTTTAGATATTAGGGGAAAATGACAGCCAACAAACTGTAACAATAAAAAATGTGATTTGTCTCAATTTTTTGAGTTGAATATTGTGGTTACAATATATTTGCTAAACATTTCACATTAAATTTGGGAGTATGATTATTTATAGAAAAGAAAAGAATTTCACAACAATCATGTGAAATAAACTAAAGATTTCTATTTCAAATTATAATAACTTTATTGTATTAAATCTATCTAATAAATAAATAAAAGCAAGGATAAATAAACATATAATCATTAGTAAATTCACAATATTTACGTGTAAAGTAAAATGATAAACACAGCATATTAACTAAAATATTAATGATTAAAAGAAAAAACCGAAAGATGAAATAACAAAAAAAAAATACATTTGGCTTGCAAAAGATTTTTACGCTCAACGTGTCTGTTGGTGAAATAGAAAATTCAAGATCATGCAAATTTTGAAAAACTTGTAAGTCAGTTATTTTTTATTTTTTTATTTTTTTGTTAGGAAGTAATTTGGTTGATTTGAATTAACAAAAGAAATTTGTTTCAAAATGGAATAAATCAAACAATGCAAAATTTCTAATAAATATTTTTAACCCTGAACATAAACTAGATAAAATAAATGTGTAACAGAAATAATTCTTGCATACCAACCAAAAAAATAATTTTTATACATGTATTTTTTAATTACTTTCGCATTTTTATTATTTAAATTTGAATTTTTTTTGTGGTGCGGTAAAGATCAAGTATTGACATAACATACAATATAGAAGTATTAATAACATGCTTAGATTAATTTATTTTGGGACTAAAAGTATTTTTATTCAAAAAAAAATTTAAATAGATTGAGAAAATATTTATTTTTTAAAGAATTTATTTCCAAACATGTTACAAATTATTAGAGGGTATAATTCTCTGTGTATCAAAAAAGAAAAAGAAAAAAAGATAGAGTATAATCCTCTTACATATATGAACTAAGAAAATATGGGTATTAACGAATAGTTGGGTAGTAGGAGAATGTTTGGTATAGGATAAGGTTTGATACCACAAGACTTAATAATATAAGGCTTGATTGTATAAAATTTGATTAAATTTTAATACTATCCAGCGTTTGACATGGTATTGTATAAAATAATATATTACATATGATAATATCATCAAGTGTTTGATAATGCACTCTATAATACTAAATAGTAAGGGGTTGGTTTTTTATGCAGTGAAACTTATAGGAAAAATTTAAAAAAATCCTATAAGTTTCCTCAATTATCATTTACCCTCTCACAAATTTTTTGAATCATTTATACCTTTACTTAATGTTTTTTTTATCACTTATCCCCTGACTTAAAGTTTTCTTATCAGGGTAAGTGATAAAAAAAATTTAAGTCAGGGGTAAATGATTTAAAATTGTGGGAAGGGAGTAAATGATTATGAATAAAGTTATAGGAAAGTTTTTGAAATTTTTCTTTATCTATATTGAGTCTAAAACGACGTTATTTTGAGCAGAAATATATGTGTTTTTATAATTTAATTTATTTTAGAGTTATAATAATCTTCATCATTATATTTTTTTTAATCATTCAATCTCAAAATGATATTGTTTTGGAAATAAAACACATAACTTATCTGCAATAACTGTAGAAATATTTTTCTAAATAATAACTTAAGGGAAAAACGTTTGTCATCTTAAAAGATATATTGACGCATATTTGTAGATTTTTACATTCTCTCCGTATAATTAGAAAGAGAGAGAAAGTGGAGGAGAGATAGTGTAAAAAATCTCCTAATATACATCAAAATGACATCTTTCCATATAAAATGACACAAAATTATAACTTTTAAAATGACAAATAATTTTTCCATATACGGAGTTATGAACAAATATTAAAAAAAATCTTTAACAGACGACAAGCATGGATGTCAAATTAAAAAGGTTTTACTCTCCTGGTACAAAAGAATTGAGTAAAAGTATTTCCAAAAAAAAAAGAATTGAGTAAAGGAGAATAAATGAGTACCTCTGGTCACTTGTTGAGGAAACTCCAATACTTGAAATGATTAAAGCGAGCACTAAAGCTGATGGTAGCTCCTTCACAGAAGTATGAGATCAATAAGTAAACAATATGAAACAACTTTTCTCTCTTTCTTTTTTGGGATTTTGGATGTTGTTTGAGCTGGAAAATAATTATAATCTGAAAGGAAAAGAAAATACAAACTCAAACAATATGCAACATGCATCTTCTTTTTTCTTTTAGTTTTTTGGGTTGGTCTTACTCAAAAACAAGAATCTGTAAATGGGAAATAAAACAAGCAATCTCTAAGGCAAATTTCAATACTCAAACTAGAAGACGAACAATCACCAACATGTTTTCTATTTTTATTTTTTTCTTAATTTTTCTTATTTTGGTCTTTTGGGTTGTTATGAGCTGAAAAACAACAAAGTAAGCAAAACATAAACAAGGAATGTAAAAGGAAAATATGAAGAATTGATGACTCAAAACTAAAGCAAAAAATAACAATCAATCTGCATAAGGTAAAACAAATCTCAATCTCATCATCGTGTATATCTCAGATAGAACTCAGAAAGGACTCAAAGGAGGAATGGTGTTATAACTTATAAGCATGGTGGCTCTATATTTTGAAGGTGTAATTTCTCATAATGCAATTGGTGCAATATGCCCCTTCAATGGGTGAAGGGTCTATATATATGCAGAAAAGTATTCCCTAAGGATGAGAGAGAATGCCATAATCATTTTTGGCAACTGTCCTCACAGTGCTGTGTTAAGTAGGGAACCCCAAATAATGAAGAGGTGAGTTGTATAGGTGAGAGATTTTCTACTATGAAAGTCTAAAATTCTCATTTTAGGGATATGCAAGATAGTAATCCCTTAAATGGGGAGACCAGCCAATGGACCGAGGCCGTGAGGCTGGTTTAAAACATAGACAAAAGCAACCTATGATTTAGAATTTATATAGTAGATAAAAGAGGCCTAAGAATGAACACTTTTATAATGCAAGTTGTAAATAATTTCCAAACATCGATAATAAAAAATTGAGACCCAAATAATTGTAACAACAAAAAATGTCGTTTGTGTCATTTCTTTGAGTTGACTACCATGTTGCCAAACATTTCAAATACAGAAAAAAAGATAAAGCAATAGCCACGGCTAGTAATAGACAAGAGTATTGGGATATTCAAGTGTGATGAGTCCTACATTGGTTAATAATGAGCTAAGTGAAGAGTATATAAGTAGAAGAGACCCATGAACCCAATGCCTTAAGGTTTTGGGTTAAGACATGGTGTCAAGCCCACTTGCTGTACTTGGAGTAACTTGGCCCATTGGTGGTGGTCCCCCGCCACGGGCTTCCCCTGGACCTGCCTAACAATTGGTATCAAAGCCATCGTCATATTGAATTATGAGGGAATTAAGTTTTGTGATTTTTATATATGATGAATCATGAAAAGTTTTGTTTTATTGTCTTTTGGCATAAAGTTTATTATTTTTTGAACGTGGGTTCCATCTTATGTATTTTGTATTAGCTATGTAGTGTTATTTTTGTTCCCTGACGGTGATTTTTTGGTTTTGGAACAAAAGCTACATTTAAAAAAAAAAACTAGGATTCACAGTTTAATAAGGGTTTATTATTTAAATTTTGAATCTGTGAATAGATGGAATGTTTGGATAAATTTTGGCTTTATAATCGATGAGGTTTTGTTGTTTGAATTTTTTGAATAAACAATTAATTCTCTTAGAAAATTTGGACTCACGGTTTGAAAGAAATCAAATGTTTAAGGTCTTTGGTTTTGGGTTTTTCCTTATATTTGATATTCTTTGTTAAAAGCTAAATATAGTTTATTTTTTTAGGTATTATGCATCATTTTCAAGCTTTCATTTGAAAAGGCTTACATGTGCGTCGATTGTGCATTAATTTTTAAGACTTATAATGAAAAGGTATTTATTGTATGCATCATTTTCAAGCTTTCATTTGAAAAGGCTTACATGTACGTTGTTTGTGCATCATTTTTTAAGCCTTATAATGAAAAGGTATTTATTGTTAATGGTATAATGATATCGTAGGTATGTATATACATTGAGGATTGATAAAGAATAATTTTCTTTATTGTTGTTATTTTGTTTTTAAATGGGTTTATTATCCCTAAAGATTTCTATTTGAAATTAAATATGATAGATTTGTTAGCCGCCACAGTGGCCAAATTTATAAAGGTTAATTTGATTTCAAATAGGTTGGTCATATAAATATATTTTATTTATGCAAATAATAATCGGCCCACAGGAAGGTTATTGTTTGGCCAAATAACATATGTTGTGTGATCATGTGTGTGTTTATTGCTTATGCGGATAGTGATCGGCCCACAGGAAGGTTATTATTTGGCCAAGTAACAAACATACCTGTGGTAATAAATATGTGACAATTATCAAGAATTCTCCATGTAATTCATAGTCGGCCCACAGGAAGGCTATGATTTGACATGACTTATTGTCAATGTTTGATTACTACATTAAGAGTACCACTTACAAGTTGATATTTTTGTCCACAGACTAAATATTAATGTTGTGCTAGGTATCTTATAATAAACTCATTTTACTTCGGATTAATTGTCTATATCATGTATGTAATTTATTTATGATGGTGTTTGAATATATATGATATGACATGTTATTAGTATGTTACTTTTTTTGTTCTCTGTATAGTTTCTGCTACCGCTGCCAATTATATTGCTCAAATGAATATGCTTCCAATGCTTAATGGAGCAAATTTCAAGCTATGGAAAGAGAATGTGGAAATTGTTCTCGGCCGCATGGATCTCGACAATGCGCTAAGGACTAAGAAACCCACTTCCACTCAGGAAAATCCAAACACAGATAAAATTGAGAAGTGGGAACGCTCAAATCGCATGTGTCTAATGATCATGAAACGTTCCGTTCCGGAGGCGTTTAGGGGCTCGATTGTTGAGACTACTGATGCCAAGTTGTTTCTGAAGGAACTCGAGCAATACTTTGCTCGAAATGAAAAGGCTGAAATTGGTCAAACCTTTTCCAAACTCATAAACATGAGGTATAAAGGAAAGGGAAACATAAGGGAGTACATTATGGAAATGTCTAATCTTGCTGGAAAACTAAAGGCATTAATTAGAGCTGCCCTCTGAGTTGCTCATGTACTTAGTTATTATCTTTCTTCCTGCACAATACGGTCGATTTGTGGTGAGTTATAACACTCAAAAAAAAGAAAAAGAAAAAAAATGGACTCTTAATGAGCTCATTTCTCACTGCGTGCAAGAGGAAGGGAGGTTACAGCCAGAGAAGACTGATAGTGCTCACTTGACATCAACCTCTCAAGACAAGAAAAGAAAGAGAGCTAAGTATAATGCGGATGCTTTGCCAAAAAAAAGCAAAAGAAGCAGGACCAGGAATTCACATGCTTCTTTTGTAAGAAATCAGGACACATGAAGAAAGAGTGTTCCAAATATAAGGCATGGCGCGAAAAGAAGGGTATGACTCTCACTTTAGTTTGTTGGTACTGGTTCTGTGGCACAAGCGTTTAGGTCATATCTCTAAATAGAGAATTCAGAGGCTTGTGACTGATAGAATTCTTGAACCCCTTGATCTGGATGATTTTGAGGTGTGCATTGAATGCATAAAGGGGAAACAGACAAACATAAGGAAAATAGGTTCCAACAGAGCTTCAGACGTCTTAGAATTGATTCATACGGATATTTGTGGACCATTTCCTATAGCCTCTTGGAATGGTCAACAATACTTTATCACATTCATAGACGACTATTCAAGATTTGGATACCTATATTTGATTAGAGAGAAGTCACAATCATTGGATGTGTTCAAAGAATTTAAAGCTGAAGTTGAACTTTAGTTAGGCAAGAAAATTAAGGCCATTAGATCTGATCGTGGTGGTGAATACTATGGTAGATCTGATGGATCAAGTGAACAACGTTCAGGGCCCTTTGCGATCTTCCTAAAGGAGTGTGGAATCGTCCCGCAATACATAATGCCAGGTAAACCTAGCATGAATGGTGTTGCGGAAGACGAAACCAGACTCTTAAAGACATGGTGAGGACTATGCTTAGTCATTCTTCATTGCCAGAATCACTTTGGGGAGAAGCACTAAAGACTGCAGTTTATATCCTTAATAGGGTTCCTAGCAAAGCAGTGACAAAAACCCCTTATGAGCTATGGAATGGAAAGAAACCTGGCATAAGGCATTTACACATTTGAGGTTGTCCAACAGAAGTAAGGCCTTATAGGCCAAATGAAAGAAAGTTGGACTCAAGAACAATCAACTGCTATTTTGTTGGATATGCTGAACGCTCTCGAGGCTTTAAGTTTTATAATCCCACTACAAGATCCTTTTTTGAGACGGGAAATGCCAGATTCCTTGAGGATGTTGAGTTTGGGGGGGAAGATAAAATAAGGAATGTTGTCTTTGATGAGGAAGAAAATTATATTTCTCTTCCTAATATTGTCATCATTCAAGATGCAATCACGAAACAATCAATTAATGATCAGGTCCCTGTTCATGACATTGTTATGGAACAGGCTTTGGTCCCTGACATTGCTTTGAGTCAAGACAATAATGAACCACCCCCTATGCCACCTATAGAACAAACTCAACAAACTCAAGAAGTGCCATTAAGGAGATCCACTAGAGAAAGGAGAAATGTAATTCCGGATGATTATATTGTGTTTCTTCAAGAGCATGAAAATATTTTAAGCTTGAAGGAAGATGATCCAATCAACTTTCAACAAGTCTTATAAAGCTCTAATGCTCATAAATGGATTGATGTCATGAAAGATGAGATGCAATCTATGAAAGACAACGATGTTTGGGATCTTATTGAGTTGCCTAAAGGTGCGAAACCTATTGGTTGTAAATGGATATTTAAAACCAAAAGGGATTCCAATGGCAACATCGAAAGATATACGGCACGTCTAGTTGCTAGAGGTTTCACTCAGAAAGAAGGCATAGACTATAAAGAGACTTTCTCTCCGGTTTCTACGAAGGACTCTTTTAGGACAATAATGGCGCTTGTGGCTCATTTGGATTTGGAGCTACATCAGATGGACGTAAAGATAGCATTTCTCAATGGTAACATTGATGAGACAATTTATATGGTGCAACCAGAAAACTTTGTATTGGGAAATTCAAAGTCTATGGTTTGCAAATTGAAAAAGCCCATCTATGGCCTTAAGCAAGCTTCTCGTCAATGGTACCACAAATTCCATCAGGTTATTATCTCCTATGGCTTTGAGGTGAACTTAGTGGAAGATTGTGTGTATCACAAGTTCAGTGGGAGTAAATTCATATTCCTGATACTATATGTTGATGATATCTTACTTGCCAGTAGCAATATAGGCTTATTGCATGAAACCAAGAAACTTCTCACTAAAAATTTTGAGATGAAGGACCTTGGTGATGCATCTTTTGTCTTAGGTATACAGATACTTCGAGATCGCGCTCAAGGTATCCTACGGTTATCACAAAAGGCCTACATTGAAAAGATTTTGGATAGATTTGGCATGGAGGATTGTATACGCCCATATCTAGGGGAGACAAGTTTAGTCTCGCCCAATGCCCTAAAAGTAAGCTTGAGATGATAGAAATGACAAAGGTACCTTATGCTTCGGTAGTAGGAAGCCTTATGTATGCCCACGTTTGTACTCGCCCTGATATAGCATTTATAGTGGGAGTGTTAGGAAGATACTTGAACAATCCAGGAATGGATCATTGGAAAGCAGCCAAGAGGGTTATGCGGTATTTAAAGAAAAAAAAAAGATTATATGCTTACATATCGGAGGTCAGATCAATTAGAGATCGTCGGATATACTGACTCTGATTTTGCTGGATGCCAAGATAGTAAAAGATCCACGTCAGGTTTTGTCTACATGTTGGCTGGAGGAGCTATTTCTTGGAAGAGTGTTAAACAGACACTCGTAGCTTCCTCTACTATGGCCGCTAAATTTGTAGCTTGTTTTGAGGCATCCAACCATGGGGTATGGCTGCGAAACTTTGTCACAGGGCTGCATATAGTAAGTGGTGTTGAAAGGCCACTGAAGATTTATTGTGACAACAGGTCAGCAGTGTTGTACTCCAACAACAACAGAAGCTCTTCAAAATCGAAGCACGTCGATATAAAGTTTCTGGTTGTTAAAGAAAGAGTTCGGAGTGGTCAGATTTCCATAGAACACATAGGGATGAACTCCATGCTTGTGGATCTGCTTACTAAAGGCTTAGTGCCTAAGGTCTTTCACGAGCATACTGCTCATATAGGTGTTGTTTTGTTTGATGACACTACAGTTTAGTGGGAGTTCTTTATGTTGGTGTTCTATGTAAATAAATAAATGAAATATTCTTATGTTTGTTTTCTGCAGAATAAAGAATTCAATGATATTTTCCCTCTGAATGTATTATATTTTGTGCTTGTGTTTCTGCTTTGTGTATGCAGAAAATTTAGGATTGATCTCATAAAGATTAAAGAAGGACCAGTTGGAAATAGGCATGGTAAGATCACATTGCATGTAATTTCCATGCCACTCATCCATACTTGATCTATGTCATTGAATATATTGGTGCGATGACCATGGAAGGTTTAGTTACGCTTGAAAGTGACAAAAGCCGCCATGATCTCATATTGATATAGGAGGTGGACCAGATTGTTTCTAAGGAGGAATCTAAAGAAAAATAGCATACAGTTGCGCACTAAAGATATATGATATAATTATCTCAAGTTAATATGTGGCCGAAGTGGGAGATTGTTAGGAAATTATATTTTCTAATAATCATTGTGGGTCACATATTATATTAATAATTATATTGTGCTATTTATATATATTGAGTAAATTAAAGTGATCAGTTAAATATTTCTGAATAGATTCCTAAGTGAGTATGGGCTGAATGAGTGGATACCGGTGTTAGGCCAACTAGGTATAATGGGAGCTTATTGGCCCAATAATAAAGATAAAAACACTATAAGGGTTATGGTCCCCAAGACTTCAAATAACAACCCTAGTTTCTCTTCCCCATCAAGAGAGAGACGGCACACTAAGGAATTCGATTTTAGGGTGATTTGACTGAGGAAGACTACAAACCCCAAGAGACAAGATCAAAATTATTCCGCTGCAATGGAGACAGGTATGCCTCCACTTTTATGCTCTTATTTCTTTATGATTTGGTATGATGAAGCTTGGCTTGTAGGTGATAGTTGAGAGATTTTCTACTATGAAAGTCTAAAATTCTCATTTTAGGGATATGCAAGATAGTAATCCCTTAAATGGGGAGACCAGCCAATAGACCGAGGCCGTGAGGCTGGTTTAAAACATAGACAAAAGCTACCTATGATTTAGAATTTATATAGTAGATAAAAGAGGCCTAAGAATGAACACTTTTATAATGCAAGTTGTAAATAATTTCCAAACATCGATAATAAAAAATTGAGACCCAAATAATTGTAACAACAAAAAATGTCGTTTGTGTCATTTCTTTGAGTTGACTACCATGTTGCCAAACATTTCAAATACAGAAAAAAGATAAAGCAATAGCCACTGCTAGTAATAGACAAAAGCACTCTTAGAATGAAAATTTGTGTGTGTGTCTATATATATATATATATATATATATATATATATATATATATATATATAATGCAACTTGCAAATAATTTTTTAAACATTAATAATGGGCAATAATCTCTTTTAAAAATAAAAAAAATGGAAGAGTAAGGCAACCTACAAAATTTTCCATCGTTCCTACTCACACAAAGTCAGACTTGATGGGAAGTGGTTTTTTATAGATAATGGGAAAAAGATAACCCACTGATGCTAACAATAATAAATTATTTGTCTATTTCGCTGTGTTGAATATCGTGATTGCATTACAAATTGCCAAACATTTTAAACAGACTTCGTTAGAATGAGAAAGCAATAGCCAATACAGTAGTGGACAATAGCACCCTCAGAATGAAAATTTTTATAACACAACTTCTAAATAATTTTCAAACATTGATACTGGAAAATTGCATTTGTCTCATTTCTTTGATTTGAATATCCTGATTACATTATAAGGAAATCATGGAATCTGCACCCTTTTTTTACTTAGTAATAATTTTATTAACAATACAATATATAAGAAAGTAGTGAAACAGTTCTGCTTCCTGTGAACAATAATTTCATGTATCGAAGTTATAAATTTGCGATTTATACTTGTGGAGTTGTGGTGTACATACTCTAATGTAACGTTTGGTTCCAGGACAAAAAAAAAAATGGAATGTTCATAGTCTCCTGCTTTATTTGGTAAAAACAAGTAAAAAAATTCTTTAAAAATTTAGAAATCAATATGTAAAAACAAAATTAAATTTTGGAGTATGCTTAAGAATGGTGAAAAGTGAATTTAAAGTACCATGACGTGAAACCAACATAAGATTTATATTTTAAAGTTAATTTACAAATTATAATAATTTAAATTTATTAAAGTTTTCTCCTGAAATAAATAAATAATCATTATTAAAATTAATAATCAATATTTTCAAGTTACAATATTGACAGTGCGTTCTCTAACAGTACTACGTTTACTTTCCCCTAGTTGAGATCCAATTAGAGGTACAACATAACTGAGTGAAGGAAAAGTCTACCTCTGGTCACTTGATGAGGAAAGTCCAATCCAATACTTCAAATGAACAGAGTGAATACTAAAGCTGATTGTAGTTCCTTCACGAGATTGAACAATATGAAACAACTTTTCTCTTTCTTTTTCGGTTTTTTGATGGTATATGAGCTGAAAAATAACAATGATCTGAAAGGAAAAGAAAACTCAATCCGTAAGGCGAATTATTTTTTTAATTTTTTTTTTGGTAAACGTAAGGCAAATACTTTGAGTAAAAGAAATATAAAATAATCGGCAAATCTTTTTCTTACTTTTTTTTTTCTTTGGGTTATTTGTGTTGTACAAGCTGCAAATATGAAGAGTTGATTGAAGATGCAAATAGAAACCGAAAAGACAAACAATCTGGAATGCTCGTGTTCAAACTAAAGCACTAAGCTCTAATGGGGCGTTTGGTTGAGGAAAATTTTTTTGAATACTAAAAAAATATAATTACTAGCGAAATGGTTAAAAAGTGAGTTTGATAAGAAAATCTTAAAAAAGTTGATTGGTTGATCGAAATATTATCAGGGAAATTTATTCAAATTTGCAAAATCTATATTCGGGAGAAACTTCACACCTGTTTTTTTACTTCCCCAGTTATCTCAAAATACCACATTCAAGTGGTATTCTGTAATAGTGAATTTCATCCAAAAATCAACACAAAAGTCATTTTCTCATCTATACTATTTGTCTAGTATTTTTTTCAAAAACCTGAGCCAAACATAATATTTTCCAATATCTACTTATACTTTTACATCAATTCCAAAATAAATCTTCTAATGTGGACTCAGTAAACAAGCAATATGTGGGTTCCACGAATGATGATGAAATGGGAAAATTAAGTTTCAAGATGCCATAGATATATGCGAATATCCATGTGCGTCTTCCTAGAAATTATTAAATATATCTATACTTGAAAAAAACAATATACTCTTAATAAAAAAGAAGCAACGACTGCTAATGACAGCAAATAAATGTCATCTGTTTCCTTTTGGAAGTTGAATATTGTAATTACATTAGATATAATGCAAATTGCAAATAATTTTAAACCATTGATAATGCAAAACTGACTGCCAGCTAATCGTATCAATAAAATATGTCACTTGTCTCCTTTCTTCGAGTTGAATATCGTCTTTACTTTACATAATAATGCAATTTGCAAGTAATCTTCAATAGTTGATAATGGGAAAATGACAGCCAGCTCATGGTAGCAATAAAAAAATGTCATCTGTTCTCGTTTCTTACTGTTGAATATCGTGATTCGTGATTAACATATATAAAATTCAACTTGCTAATAATTTTCAAACTGGGTGACAGCGAACTAATGGTAGAATTAAAAAATGTTATTTGTCTGATTTCTTAGAGTTGACTATCGTTTTGGAATTAATTTGGTTGTGTTCTAAGAGATGAGAACTTCGCCAGTGAAGAAACCTCATGCGCAGCGAGAGCATGGACATCAAGATATAGTCACTAGCTAGTTAGTGTTGCTTGCTCACTTAATTTGTAATTCACACTTTTGATTTTAAATTGAAAAAAATTGCAACCAGAAATAGAACACATTTATGCAGACAGAAAACAAAGCAATAAACTCTCTTTTGATTAATTTTGATACATATTTTTTTTTTATTTCAACTTTTTATGATTAAATTTGATTTCTTATGATTAGGTCTAGATTAAGTGTTGACAAAACATACCAAATAAAAATGTTAATTGGATCTTTAGATTAACCTATTTTTAGGACTAAAAATGTTTTTAATTAAAAATTTCTGAAGAAAGATTTAAAAAAACAATATTTTCTTAAAATTATTTATTTTCAAACATGTTACAAATCAATAAAGAGCATAAACTTCGTTTATCAAAAAATAATAATAATAATAATTTTATCATAAAGTAGGAGATAACTATTATCTCTTACAGACTTATTCATGCCTTGGGTCCACTTTCAGGGGGAAAAGAGAAAAAAAAAAATTAAAGTGAGATCCATATTGAATTTATATTTGTAGAAAATAAACTTTTTCTTATCTAGCATAAAAATAATAAATTCCAAAAAAATAAAAAAGAGCATAAACTTCTTACATGAACGAACGCAGCGACTAAGCCGATTCCCGGGTTTTGTAAGGAAAATATGCAATATTGACGGCACACGTTCTTCAACAAGTATAGCGATGAAAATGACTTCTGAACCAGAAACCAAATAATCTGCAGCAAAAATGATAATAAGAATAATATGAATATAAATTCAAGAATTCTTATTGAGAATACAAGCATGGATATAGAGAATTGAGCTCCTAGATGTACAACATAATCGGGTGAATTAAGGAGAACAAATGGGTTACCTCTCGTCACTTGTCGACGAAACTGCAACACTTCGAATGAACGGAGTGAATAAGCTAATAGTACGCAGTTGCTTAACTTCAAGAGCTATAAGTAACCAAAAGGTAAACAATATTATTTCTCTCTGTTTCTTTTTTTTGGGATTTTTGGTGCTTATGAGTCTGAAAGGCAAAGAAAAATCAAACAAACAGGGAAACAATAAGCAACCTGGAATCAAAACGAGAAATATGTTATTTTTTCTTCTTTTTGCTTTTAGATTTTTTGATTGGATTTTCTGTGTTTTCAAATCTCAAAAACAAGAAACTGGGACTGAGATTCAAAACAAGGAATCTCAAAGGCAAATTGGAAAACTCAAACAAAAAGACAGACAATTAAAATGTTTTTTGTTTTTTGGTTTTTTCTTTGGGTTTTTTTTGGGGTGAAGAGTTGATTGAAGATAAAAACAGAAACCGAAAAGACAAACACAATCAGCAAGGCTCGAGAATTTTCGTTTTTGTGTGCAACCAAAGCAGTAAACAGTAAGTTGAAAGACGAGATGGGCTTAATCACTTTCAGATGGGTTTTGAAGAATGACTATGAAATGGGAAACCTAAGATGGAAGACGTACTATAGATATATTCGAGTATGTATCGATGCGCATAGACAAAATTTAAAATATAATTCTACTTGAAAAATAAAGAATTATTTCAACTCAAAATCTTAAGGTCTATGATTTATATTATATCCTCACGCAAGAGCCCTTTGAACTTGAAGCGTGAATACTGAACATGGCACCAGTCCATTATTGGTGCTACACAAGCCCATTTTTTTTTGTATATCTTGTGTTTTTATTAATTTCATCTAAAAATGGAGGACGGTGAAGATCGAACTCGTGACTTCGTGACCTTTTTAATGATTTATCTTATATTCTCGGACAAAAATAATTATCAAACAATAAAAAAATAAAAACAAACAGCTACTAACAGAAGACTGATAAATGCCTGCACTAGATAAAAGCATCCTATTATATTCCAAAAAAAAAGACAAAAGCATCCTAAGAGTTAAAATTTTTATTATGCAACGTGAAATAATTTTCAAACATTGATAATGGGAAAACGATAGCCAGCAAATGGTAACAATAAAGAACATTATCTACTCCACACACACACAGCTCAACGTGCCATTCCCTCCAATCCTCAAAACCCTATGTTTAATCCTACATACAAAAGTTCACTCTTCGACAGACTTTTTTAATTTCTAATCCTCGCGGGCATATTTTTTAGAATAGGAGAAAGTCTGATAGTATAAAACATAATTATATATTAACATCTGATTAAATTTTAATTTTATTCAACATTTGGAATGATATTGTATAAAATAATATTATCCAGTATTTGATAAAGCACTGTATAATATTAGATATGATAAAAATAAATATTTTTGATAAAAATATTATTTAATAAAAATTTTATATAATTCTTCCAAATATGTCATATGATATTAATTTTTATAAAAATTTATTGATTAATGTGTCCGAAACATATATTATTTTTATAAAAATGAAAATCTCTAGTATTTTAAAAATTAATATATTGAAAAATTAATTTCTATTTTAATATATTAATATTAAAATAATATATTAACTTTTGAGAATTGCATTGGTCAGCGATGTTAATACATCAACTCCTTATCAGGCTTAACCGAGCAAAATTTCATAGGATCATTAAGAGTATTTTAGTCTTTTCCTAGAGGGACCCACTTAAATAACTTAAAACCCATTTGAACCCCTCTTTCTCTCTCCCAAATCTGCGGCCTCTTCCCCATGCAAGTAGAGGTGGCAAAGTGGGCGGGGCGGGGCCGTCATCAACCCGCCAAAAATTGAGTCAGCCTGCCCTGCCCGCTTTTAAAAGTGGGCTAAAAAACTCGGTCCGCCGGCCCGATTTTTTACATTGACCCGCTATAACACCTCGTGTATTCCAGGTTTGTTATCATGTCATCGTATTAAGCGTTGCTTAATTAAAAATATGCGAAATAACTCTTTCTTTTCAATTATGACGTCATTATCAATTACCAAGGTGATTACTTAATCCTTTTTCAAAATAATGCCTGTATGTAAATTGCAATGAAACTAAATACTCTGAATAACCTCATTATATAAATAAGTGAGTATCTAAGTCACAGAACTACCACACGTAGTCCGGACCATAATCTTGATACAATTATACAACTCAATACTAAAATAAAACATAGTCAATCAATGTGGCATGGACAACCCCCGTGCTCACCAAATAAGGCAAAAAGGCCCAACAGAGTCTCAAGTCAAACGACATGATAGTAAATAAAGGACATGTCACCATCCAAGCATATCATCAATAATAGTATATATCTCAACTCAGCTCTGGCCTCCTGCCGCCCGAGGTATCAACTCTCGAGTTACTTGAACCTGAAAATGTGCCCCAAATGTGGGGTGAGATCTCTAAACAGAAATCTCAGTAAGACAAGGGGTCCTCAAGGATTTCTCCATCCCAAGCTCACTTACATGTGCAATATAAGTACAAAAGCAGTAATATGATATAAGTTCCAAAATCAGTGCAATGCAGCAGATAATCATATCATGTGTGTCAACTATTCTACTGGCCAGAGAAATGCAGGATTTACATACGTCTATTACCTATACAATCAGTGCAAGTCATACTTACACTCACCCACAGAATCACCCTATGGTATGTCTCCTACATACACAGGCTTACCGTCTAGGTAGAACAATACATGCATATTATAAGGCACAATCAATACATGAAAATATATCTCGTATATAAACCATCCCCCATGGGGTATGGTCGAACCAACAATGGCAAAACCGAGGACACGAAAGCTTACCTCGCAAGCTAACTATCCAACCAAGAGTCCAACCAAGTCCAAGGTTCACAAATAGCACTCTCACAGTCTGTTTATACCAGCAATCATATCAACAATCATAATCTACAAGCATACGACATAAAGACAACGTTTTTCCTTTTACTGTTCATGTCCTTAGGCTTCTCATAAAGCCATAAGCCCTTAATCTCATTGATTCTGACTTAGATAATTATTACAGAGGTTCAACTTAACCAATCATGGGTCCATAAACCCATAATACAGTTCTGTCAGAATAGAACCGTCACTGTCTTGAAATTCCCAGAATATCCGGATATTTGTCGGGGGCATATCCGGATATCCATATCCGGATGTCATATCCGGATATCACAAGCCCCATATCCGGATATCAATATCCGGATATTTACAACCTCATATCCGGATATTTCGTGACAGAATGCAGTTTCTGCATTTCGCAAGATATCTCTCCCAAGGTTCCATTTTTAACACATTAGAACGTTACAACATGCATCTTTAAACCCCTTTAGACCAGTTATCATGTTGGTTACTTGTTCATCTTGTTAAACATGCCAATGATTCATTTTTAACTAAGAAAACTCTGATCAAGGGTGATGAACTTACCCAAGGCTTCAAAACAGAGTTACAATGGTTCTTGGAGCTCACCAATCAGTCCCCACAGTTCTGACTCCACAAGAAAACGAAAATGACAAGCAAGCAAGGTCATTTCTTACCAAAAATGGCCTCTTGAAGCTCAAAATGCCATCACAATGGTTCCCTCAACTCCCACCATGAAGTCAGCCCACACACTCCAACAAACAGTGGCTGAGCACTCAACAAATGGCTACCTCTCACCCTCACAAGTCTAATGCACACTCACACTAGGGGATTTGATGAAGAAATCAAGAGGAAATGTGACGTCTTGGCTCACAAAGTGGAAAGGAAGAATGTGATAGCAATGGGGAGGCACTCAGCAGCTGAGCAACTCATGCAGGAAGCCAATATGGCCTAGGGTTTTGTGCAAAATGAGTATTTATAGTGGTTTAAGTCTTAAGCACACAATATTAGCATTAATAGCTACGCTTAGCATTTTAATCCCAAAATTAGGATTTTGAACCTAGTCATTTTTCTAAGATTTTTCATATTTTTATTTTATTTTTCGCAGCATTTTTTCGGTACGCGCTTTTACATAGCCAGTATCAGTTCTGACAGCAGTTCTCATTATTTTAACTTGAAACTTGTTATGCTAGTCCTATATATTATTCTAGTGACATATACATACTTTTCATAATTTTCTGGGATACTTCATCGGTACGCATTTATAACGTGAGGCAGAATCGGTATCTGCACTTTTCGTCAGAAAATCAACTTTCAACATTAATAATCACTTACCATAATTATTTAAGCCTTCACATAATTATTAGGGTCAATTATGAAATTATCTCATTAATCTCATAATTAATTAATGAATTTCCTAATTTAACGGTGCGGGTTCTTACACCTGCCTTGGCCGCCTCTCCCCGCCATCAACCCATTAAAAAACGAGCCCTCTCGACGCGGGCGGGGCAGCCTGCCGAACCGAGGCCGTTTTGCTGGCCCTACTTGCAAGATTCGAAACCTCCATTGGTGGTGCCAAAAGGAAGCTTGAAAAATTATTTTGGTTTTAGACACTTTTAGGAAAAACTTTGAACACCAAAGTTGTTCACCATGAGCTTTTGAATGACTTTCATGTTAAGAGCATTCCTTGAAGACCATTGTGTGGGGAGCTCTTCTCCCTTGAAGTTTCGACCTAAATGGAGTCTAGGACCTTGAAAGACCACTTTTGCTTGCTTAGGTACTTCGAAACACATCCTAGGAAGCTTAGGGACTCAATTGTGATAAGATTCTACACCTTTTCTTGAGTTCTATGATGGATTGAAAAATGGGTATGAATTTTGAATATGAGTTATTGGTGGGGTTGTTGGAGGCATTAAATGGCTATGTCTCTTTGGTATTTATTGATTGTGATAATGTTTAAATGATGAGAATCAAATAAAAATTTAAGGCTATATGTTTGACACTCAGGCAAAAATTTTGAATGGAAAAAGTGTGAAGATTTTGAAGGAATTGAATGCTTTAATGATGGATGAAGTGAGTGGTTGGTGGAAGACTTAAATGGTGCCTTAAATGAAGGTTTAAAACATGAAAATTGCATGAAAATTCCCTTGGCTTGTGTGGATGTTCCCCTCGGCTATACAGGGTAAAATTATGGGAAAATGTTGCGTAAATTGTTGTGAGGTAATGGTGGTGTGTCAGGGTGTTATGGAAGGTAAATGAAGTCATAAGGATGGTTGGTTGTAATTTAGAAGCAAATGTGGTCATTTTAGGGCCTTATAGCCCAGGCATAGGGTGAGAAATTGGAAGATGATTTCATGATGTTTAGCTTGTGTTATTAAGCATGGTGTTGATCTTAAATATGTATGATCATGTAGGTTGAGATCTTTTGAGCCTATCTTGGAGGATTGAGCTTTGGAGCTTCACATTGGAACCTTGATCCTTGAATTTCAAGGATTTGGTAAGTTTTATAACTTGCATTTGAATGTGTGTTATATGGTTTGGTAACCATTGAAATCAATTATTGATTTATATGATAATCCTTGTGTAGATTATGTTGTGTAAAGCTATTTTGTGAGCTTACTTGTGGAAGAAGTAACTTGTGATTGAAGCTATCTATAGTGAAAATTTCAAAGAGGTAAACTTTTGTGTCCTAGGATTAATCCCCATGTGTGCTCCACCATGCCATTGGGTAATGGTTGGAATTTGTTACCTGCGATAGTGTTTAATAAAGCATGCTTATGCATTTGAACATGTTGTATGCAATATTTATATTGCTTGTGAGGCCTGTGATGCCTGTTTCTCTGATTAGTAGAAAATTTGTTGGGGACTTCCACTGGATAGGTCTCCATAAGGTTGTTCATACTTTTGTGTCTAAGTCATTTGATTATGTATTGTAATATTTAGTAAATGTGACCGTGCATATGTAATAGTTAAATTTGATAAGTTAATGTAATTATGATCATGTATATTGAGGATATTGGCACATAATTATTGATGTATGAATGTGATGGAAAAGCTCAGGCCTATTTGAAAAGCTTGGTTCCTTATAATAGATTTGATGCACGAAATGGAAATTGTGTATGAAATGGTAGGTGTAAAGTTATAAGTATTGAAAGTATGTAAATGGTAATACAAATAATTTGTGGTCAATGACTTGAGGATTAAGTAACATCATATTATGGATTATGTTGAGGATGTAAGTGCACCAAGGTTTATTGGGTCTTTGGATGCCATTCCAATGTCAATTAGGAACACAATTAAAGAAATGAATTAGTTGAATACTAAAAAAAGAAAAAGAAAAAAAGAAAGGAATTAGTTGTATAAAAAAAGGAGGTGTTGCCAAAATTTCTTAAAAAGTATTAATTTTAACTCTAATTTTAGAGATTGATATCTACCACATTTCTTGGTCAAATGAAGTGTGTGAGCTACCGTATTAAATCTTAGGATGTCCCATACGCTTTCCTAAAATACGAGACCATTATGTGTTGTATATCATGCACATCTTACAAATGAGTGAGGATTGTCCTGTTTCACAAAAAATACTACAGCCTCAGTTTGCGATTTTAGAAAATTCACATCTGTCTCATTTCTTACCCAAATTAGGCTTATGATATATCCAATTAAAGATCAAGATATCTACTATAACATATAAAAGTTTGGAGCAAACAGATTAGTATAACAATGGAGTTTCAAAAATCGTGAGGGAACTTGGTGAACCCGAAAATGCAGCGTTGACAGTTTTGAATAGTTATTTATGACGGCCATAACTAGAGTTATACAACTCATTTGAGGCTTGTGATAGTTGGAAAGCTTAGAGAGTTTAGATTAAAAACTAAAAGATGAGAACTTAAGGACATGTAGTCCATCTACAGTTTTGACAAAACTGAGATATACTCTGGTCGGGGAAATGTTAAAATTATGGTTTTGAGCTTTGTTGTTTTATGAGAACCACCTAACAACCTTAAATATACGTTGTAAGATGTTAAGTGTAAGAACCCGCACCGTTAATTTAGGAATTTAAATGATATAATTATGATAATAGGACATAATTCCATAATTGACCTAGAATAATTATGAGAAGACTTGAATAATTAATATAAGGGATTAATAATGTGGAAAGTCGCTTTTCTGACGAAAAGTGCAGATACCGGTTCTGCTTCACGGTATAATTGCGTACCGATGAAGTATCCCGAAAAATTATAATAAGTATGAGAATATTTCTAGAATAATATACAGGACTGATATAACAAGTTTGAAGTCAAAATAATGAGAATTGGCGTCAGGAATGATACTGTAAGAACCTGCACCGTTAATTAAGGAATTTAATTAATAAATTATGCAAAATTAGGAAATGATTCCATAATTGACCCTAATAATTATTATGAGGCTTTAATAATTATTGTGAGTGAGTAATAATGCTGAAAGTCGCTTTTCGGAAGAAAAGTGCAGATACCGGTTCTGCTAGTCGGTATAAATGTGTACCTAAAAAGTATCCCGAAAAATTATAATAAGTGCATGATAATTACTAGAATGATATGTAGGACTTGTAAAACGAGTTTTAAGTCCAAATAATGAGAACTGGTGCTAGAAACCGGTACTGGCTTTGAAAAGTGCGTACCGGAAAGGTGCTCAGAAAAATATAAGAAAAATATGATAATTCTTGGAAAAATGTGTAGTTTCAGATGCCAAAGTTTGGGATTAAAAATCTTAGCATAGCAATTAAAGTTAATACTGTGTGTTAATTAGCTAAGTGACTATATATATGCATTTTAGCACATAACCCTAGGCATACCAGAATTCCTATGTGAAGCACTTGGTGGGCTGAGGGTGGTTTACTGTTCCATTGCCTCCTTTCACCATTTTTGAACTCAAGTTGTCACCTTTACTTGATTTCTTCCCTCTTTGAGCTTTATACACTTAAGAACATGCATGCTGAGGAAGTGTGAGGGTGTATTCTGAGTTTCCATCCTCTGTGTGTGGGTGAGGGTGCTGGTTTTGGGTGGTTTGGGTGTTGAAAGCCATAGTCATGGCATTTTGAGGTCCAAGTGGTGACCTTTGGTGAGAAAGAACCAACCTTTGTGAAGGCATTTTCGTTTTGGTGTCAAGTCAGAACTTTGGGAGCTGGTTGTGAGCTCCAAGAGCAGTCCTTGCCTCTGTTTTGAACCTTTGGTGAGTTGTCTAACCCTTATCATGTGTTTTGATGGGTTGAAGGTGTGATCTTGCATGTTTAATGGGTTAATCAAGTAACCAACTGGGGTGTGGACCTTAATCTGTATAAAGATGCATGCTTTAACGTAATTAAGTGTTAAAAATGGAACCTTGGAAGGATATCTTCACGAAATGCATTTTCTGCATTCTGTCGTGAAATATCCGGATATGTGCCCGAGGAATATCCGGATATGTGATATCCGGATATGGGTTTTGAGTATCCGGATATTAGATATCCGGATATGGGATTCGGGATATCCGGATATTGTATATCCGGATATGTCCAGTGAGATATCCGGATATTGCATATCCGGATATGGTCCCGAGGAATATCCGGATATTCTGGAATTTCGTAGAACAGTAGCTGTGCTGTGTGTACAGTAGGCTATTGGGGGTTTGTGGACCCTAGATTGATGAAGTTGAACTTCTGTAATTAAGTAACTAAGTCAGAATCATAGTGATTAAGGGCTTATGGCTTGGTATGGAGCCTTAAGACGTAAAACGTAAGGAAATGCGTTGTCTTTAAGTTACATGCTTGTGTTGCATTATTATTAATATAGTATTGGTCCATAACAGATTGTGAATCTGCTGTGTTTGGACTTTGAGCTGTGGACTCTTGGCTTTTGGAGTTAGCTTGCAAGGTAAGCTTTCGTGTCCTCGGTTTAGCCATGTTGTGGTTCCACCATGTCCCATGGGGGTATGGTTGTATGCATGCTGTGTTACATGCTTTGAATATTTGAAATGCTGTTGAGCTTTATGTGTAATGGCTTTTAATATGCATGTGTTGTTTCATCTTGACGGTAAGCCTGAGTATGTAGCGTCATACAATATGGTGATCCGGGGTGAATGCAAGTAGCGTCTTGCACTAGTGTGGGTATTTAGCGTATGTAAATCCTGTGTTTCTCTGGCCAGTAGAATAAAATTGACACACATTATCTGCTGCATTGCACTATTTTAGAACTGATGATGATAAACTGCTTTTGAACTTATATTGCACATGTAAGTGAGCTTGGGGTGGAAGATCCTTGAGGACCCCTTGTCTTACTGAGATTTCTTTTTTAGAGATCTCACCCCACGTTTGGGGAATGCTTATTTCAGGTTCCGGTAGTTTGGTGACTGATGCCTCTGACGGCAGGAGGCCAGAGCTTAGTTGATGATATTATGTTGTTTGCTGCCATGACTGGATATGGATGCTGTTATGTTTTCCGCAATTTATGTTTATGATGTTGTTGAGACTGATGTTGGGCGTGTTGCCTTATTTGAGTGAGCATTGGGATTGTCCATGACACTTTATGTTAGTGCTTTTGATTTGGAGTTGTATAAACTGTTAGATGGTCCGGTCTACGTTGTTGTAGTTCCGTGACTAGAGCCACACTTTTATTATCTATGATTATGAGGTATTTCAGATAGCTGTTTTATTGCAATTACATACATGCGATGTTTTATTAATTGATTAATAAGCAAGTTGGTAATGATAATGACATCATAATTGAAAAGAAAAAGATATTCCATATTTTTAATTAAGCCCTGCTTAATACGATAGTATGATAACATTACCGGATATATATGGGGTGTTACAGATACCGGCTACGTAAAATCGTGTACTTGAAAAGTGCTGCGAAAAATAAAATAAAAATATGACAAATCCTAGAAAAATGGCTAGGTTCAGAATCGAAAATTTGGGATTAAAATGATGAGCTGAGCTATTATTGCTAATACAGTGAGATTAAACTTAATACGAGTATATATAGCCTTGGCACAAGTCTCTAGGTCATAAATTGTATTCCTACGTGCCTCAATTCTTATTCCCTTGGTTGTTGCCACCTTCCTCCACCTTGACACCTTCATCTTTCTCCATTAAGACCTCCAAGTGATCACCTTTCTTCACTTTCCCTTCACCTAAATGACATGGTTTCGTGAAAGCAAGATTGTGAGGGTGTGAGGCCACTCATTTCTGAGTTTTAGGCTCTGATTTAGGGGGCTTGTGACTGACTTCATTGTTTGGTGGTGAGGGAGTCAGCTTCTTAGCATTTGGTGCTTCAAGGAACCATTTTGATGAAGAAAGGACCTAGCTTGTTGTGTATTTTCGTGGTCTTGGAGTGATAGAACCATAGTGCTGTGTAGAGGGCTCCAAGTCTGTCCCATTTTCTGAGTTTTTGAAGCTTGAGGTATACCATGATCACCTCCCTTGTATATTCATGATTTAAGTTTGATTAAGCCACTAAATGAGGAAACTTTGATTTCATGAGTTAAAGGTTGATGAACTATATTTAAAATACAATAATGAACTTCTGTTTGAGGAGTTATTGGACTGTCAATCGCATTTGGACCCTTAAAAATGGGATTATGCAGAAACTGCACGAGTTTATGCATTATGTCTGATAAGTATTCGAATACTTTTCGTGAGTATTCAAATACTCATCAGCAGGTAGTCAAATACTCTTGAAAGAGTATTGGGATACTTTTCTGGAAAAAAGTATTATGATACCTTAGTGGAAGTATTCGGATACTGTGTAGTATTCGAATACTGTGGTAAAAGTATTTGGATACCAGGTGGTATTCGAATACCTTAATGAAAGTATTCGGATACTGTCTGGAGACATGGAGTATTCAAATACTCATCGGGGGGAGTATTCAAATACCTCCTGCAGAATTAGTCTTAAATCGCCTAAAAACAAGTTGGAAAGCCTTAAACACTTGGTGAAACCTTGGGCTATGAATAATAATGATTATTTCTAATATAAATAGACTGTGAGGGTGCTGTTTGGTGATCTTGAGCCGATGTGGACTATTTGATTGGATTGTTAGTTTTCGAGGTAAGCATTTGTGTCCTCGGATTGGTCTGTTACTTGTTCCACCAACCTCCATAGGAGGGTGGTTTATATGCATGGTATGCTTTATGAAAATAATATATGCACTGATATATTCCTGAGATATGCGGATATGCTTGGTGATGTAATGTATGAATGTGATGTTGATTACTTACACGATCAGGCTGCGACCCTGGTGTGTAAGGCATAAGGCTGCGACCCTTATGTTTAGATAGGTCGCTGAAGTGCATAAACCTTATCCTGTTCCCTGGCCAGTCGAACCGCATTTGCATACATCACATGATTAATGAGTTGTAGTATTTGGCTCGTTGAGCAAGAGATATGTTGTCATGATTTAAATGTCTTAATATGAACATGCATTGTAATTACTGTTTTCGAACTTATATTTATACTTGTAAGTGAGCTTGGGGCGGAAGAGTCCTTGAGGACCCCTTGTCTTACTAAGATTTCTTTTTAGAGATCTCACCCCACATTTGGGGCACATTTTCAGGTTCAGATACGTTGGGGGTTGAGACCTCGGGCGGCAGGAGGTCGTAGCTGAGCTGACTAGTACATGCTTGATGATTTAGTTACCTTATCTGATTATGTCTGATTCTTCTACTATGACTATTGTATTAAGACTTGATGAGTATGCTGTTTATTTGGTGAGCATGGAGGTTGTTCATGCCACATTGATTTGACTATGTTTATTTAGATTTGAGTTGTATAATTGTATCGGGATATTGTTTGGCCTACGTGTTGTAGTTCCGTGGCTAGATACACCTTTATTTAATGAGGTTATCCAGTTAACTTTTATTGCAATTTACATACAGGCAATGTTTTGAAAAAGAATTTCATAATCAAGTTGGTTAATAATACTAACGTCATAATTGAAATGAAAAAGTTAGCTTCCGCATTTAATTGAGCCGTGCTTAATACTGTAATATGATAACAAACTGGGTATACACGGGGTGTTACATTTTATGGTATCAGAGCACTTTCTAGGGAAAAAGCTTGTATGTATTGTAATACATTAGGGTGCCTTGCTGTGTGTTTTGTCTATTGTGTTCTTTTGGGTTTTGCTATAATGATACATGTGTGACCATATTCGTGGGTCTGATCAACTCATTCTTTGTGTAACTTGTGCAGAGTCATGGTATTACCTTGGAGGAACTGGGAGACGAGTAAGGGTCAACCAGACCCGGTCCTGGCTGCATTGGCTGAAATGCAGGCGACTCGACAAGCCGACCAGGAGGCCATGAGAATTGCAAACCAGGCTATGCTGGAAGTCGTCAGAAAGGTGAACAGGAAAGCCGCAGAGGATGTATTGGAGGCAAACCGCCTGGCAAACATGACCATGATGAGGGTCTTGTTGGAGGAGATGAGGACTGGTTCTGCTGGTGGCCAGCATTCTCTGTCACCACCTCCACCGCCACCTCCACCCAGTCATCAAGATGAGAGTCATAGTCATATGGACGGTGTCAGTCGTCTCACTGGGATGATGCAACCCTACCTTGAGCCCACGGAGGACAGAGATACGATTGACCGTCGGCTGAATGCTTTCTGCAAGCATAAGCCACCTTCTTTTGATGGATCCTACGATCCAATTGTTGCGGCTAGATGGCTTCAGTCCCTGGATAAGATATTCAGGGTGATGCAATGCACTGATCCCCAGAAGCTAATGTTTTCCATATACATGTTGGAGGGAGACGCTCATGAGTGGTGGACAAACACCTCTCAGGTGTATGAGATGCAGGGTCATGTTATCACATGCCATTCTTTGAGGATTTACTTTTGGGGAGACATTTTCCTTATAATGCTCAGGAAAGGAAACAAGGAGAGTTTGAGCGTTTGGTGCAAGGCTCGATGACTGTTGACGAGTACTTGGCTAAGTTCAATGAACTAGCCAAATTTGCACATTTTCGTATTGTTATGCCTACCCCGACGTTTCTAGCTTCTAAGTTCCGTAGCGGACTTAATGAGGAGATAGCTGATCGTATTGCTGGTGCTGCATCTAGAGATTTTGGTACATTGGTACAGCAGTGTAGGGACATGGAGGATGTTTGCGTGACAAGCAAGAAGAGAAAGATTGCAGGACCTGAGCGAAAGGAGCTAGTGGCTCCATTTCTTGGAAATACAAGAAGTTTGGGAAAGGAAAAGGGAAGCAGTTGGCTGCTAGGCAAGCGCCAAATCAATTCAAGAGGACTCCTACTCAAGGGGGTTTTGCTTGACCTTTTTCCACTCCTAGATGTGCAGGATGCGGAAAGGAGCATTTGGGATGTTATGCTACTGGAGAGTTGCTATGCTACAAGTGTGGAAAGAGTGGCTATATGGCCTAGGATTGTTATACTTCAGTTGCTAGGGCTGTAGCAGTTCAGGCAGCCCCTCTTCAGATGATTCCTGCTCCACCTACAGCGGCACCTGTTGTGCCACCTGCCATGGGTCGAGTCTACACTTTCGATCAACAGCAGTCGGACAGAGCTTCGAATCTTGTGAGACGTACCGTTTCTATTGATGGTTCTGCTGTTGATGTTTTGTTTAATTTCGGGGCTACGCATTCCTTTATTGCAACCCCGATTGCTGTAGGGTTCGAGTTGCATATGTCTGTTCTTTCTTCACCGTTGCGGGTGACTACAGTCACCGGAGAAAAGTATGATACTTGCACTGTACATCGAGATGTTGTGTTTTAGTGGGATGGCCGTGACTACTCGGTAGATCTGATAGGATTACCAATGGCTAATTTAAGGATCATCATTGGCATGGACTGGTTGTCTAGAAATTGTGTGATGATTGATTGTTGTGCAAAACACATGATTGATTGTTGTGCAAAGCGCATGGTGATGTCTCCGTGTGATTTCACTGCCAGGCTAGGAGAACCTTGAGAGCAGGGGCATTTGGATATGTCATGTTGGGAGGTTTGGTGAGTGGGACACAGGAGGATATCACTGCCATTCCTGTGGTGAAGGAATTCCTCGAGGTGTTTCCTGAGGAGATTCCTGAGTCGCCACAGCGAGAGATAGAGTTCTCCATAGATTTGTTGCCTGGTGTGGGGCCTATTTCATTAGCTCCATATCGGATCTCGCCACCAGAGTTGGCGGAGCTGAAGAAGCACATTGAGGATCTTTTGGCAAAAGACTTCATTCGACCGAGCGTGTCTCTATGGGGAGCACCGGTCATCTTTGTGAAAAAGAAAGATGGGACTATGCGATTGTGCACCGACTATAGATAGCTGAACAAGGTGACAATCAAGAACAAGTATCCCCTTCCTCGTATTGATGATCTATTCGATCAACTTAGGAGTGCATGCATGTACTCGAAGATTGATCTCCAGTCCGGATACCATCAGATTCAGGCCAAGCCAGAGGATGTCCCTAAGACCGCATTTCGTTCGAGATACAGTCACTATGAGTATTTGGTGATCTCGTTTGGACTCATCAATGCACCCGCAGTGTTCATGGATTACATGAACTGGATTTTTCGGCCGTATTTGGATTGGTTTATGATCGTCTTCATCGATGATATCTTGATTTACTCCAAGACGGAGGAGGAGCATGCAGAGCACTTGAGGATTGTGTTGCAGGTTTTGAAGGAGAAAAAGCTTTATGCTAAGCCTTCAAAGTGTGAGTTTTGGCTCAAGTCGGTGAAATTTCTTGGGCACGTGATTTCTGCAGAAGGAGTTGCAGTGGACCCAAACAAGATTGAGGCCGTGCTAGACTGGGAAAAGCCCAAAACGGTTACAGAAGTGAGGAGCTTCTTGGGTTTGGCAGGTTACTACAGGAGGTTCATTGAGGGATTCTCCAAGATGGTTTAGCCATTGACTCGCCTTACCCAGAAAGAGACTCATTTGTGTGAACTCACGAGTGTGAGGAGTGCTTTCAGGAGTTGAAGGAGAGACTGACCACTGCACTAGTGTTGGTCCTTCCTGATCCTGCTGAGTAGATTGAGCTATATTGTGATGCCTCTGGAAAGTGGGTGGGCTGTGTGCTGATGCAGAAGGGGAGAGTGATTGCTTATGCTTTGAGGCAGTTGAAGCCTCATGAGGAGAATTACCCGACTTATGACTTGGAGTTGGCAGCGATTGGTTTTGCTTTCAAGATTTGGAGGCATTATCTGTATGGCATGAAGTTTGTCGTGTTCAGTGACCACAAGAGTCTGAAATACCTGTTTGATCAGAAGGAGCTAAACATGAGACAAAGGATATGGATGGATTCTCTGAAGAACTACGACTTTGAGTTGAAGTATCATCCTGGCAAGACCAATGTGGTAGCAGATGCTTTAATTCGGAAATTCGTGAGTCTATCCAGTTTAATGATGGGCAATTATGACATAATTGAGAAGTTTCAGGATTTAACAGTGACCTCTTTGTTTGGGGGTGCACTTCTTGAGATGGAGACTGTGAGAGTCGAAAATGAGCTAATGGAAAGAATCAAAGAGGCGCAAGTGCAAAGAGAGTGCCTTGACTATGTGAAGAACCAAGATGGAGTGTCTTGGAATGAGGACGGATTACTGATGTTCCAGAAAAGGATTGTGATTCCTTGAGGTCCTTTGACTGAAGAGGTGATGGCAGAGGCTCATAAGGGCCAATTCACTATCCACCCTGGTGCTACAAAGATGTACCACGATTTGAAGAGAAATTTATGGTGGCCGGGCATGAAGAAAGACATAGTTGTGTATGTGTTCAAGTGTTTGATATGTCAGAAAGTAAGGATTGAACACCTGAAATCATCTGGTAAGCTTCAACCTCTTGAGATACGTCAGTGGAAGTGGGAGAGCATTTCCATGGACTTCGTATTAGGATTGCCTAAGACTCAAGCTGGTTGTGACTCTATTTGGGTCATTCTGGACAAATTGACTAAGTTTGCCCATTTTCTTCCGGTTAAGGTGAGCTTCACTATTGAGTAGTTGGCCAGACTCTATGTTCGCGAGATTATGAGGCTTCCCGGGGTGCCCGAGAGTATCATCAGTGATAGGGACCTGAAGTTCACATCTCGGTTCTGGGAGGCGTTGCAGGGAGCTTTTGGTACTCAGTTGAGATTGAGTACAGCCTATCACTCTCAGACTGATGGACAGACTGAGCGGACCATCCAGACATTTGAGGACATGTTGAGAGCTTGCACCTTGGAGCGGGGTTCAACATGGGATCGGTACATGCCGTTGATTGAGTTTTCATACAACAACAATTTTCATGCTACCCTGGGCATGGCACCCTACGAGGCATTGTATGGTAGGAGGTGTCGGACTCCTACCTGTTGGTCCGAGGTTGGAGACAAAGAGTTATTTGGCTTGGACTTCGTCCAAGAAACTACCCTGCAGATCCAGATGATATGGGAAAAACAAAGGCAGGCGCAGAATCTCCAGAAGAGTTATTATGATGTTAAGCATCGTCCATTGGAGTTCAGTGAGGGTGAGCACGTGTTTGTGAGACTTTCACCTATCACCGGTGTTGGTCGGGAACTCAGAGTGAGGAAGCTTAGCCCGAGATTCATAGGGCCATACCAGATTCTTGGTAGGGTAGGGCCTGTTGCCTACCGGCATGTCTTGCCTCCAAACTTCGCCAATATCCACGACGTGTTTCACATGTCTCAGCTTCGGATATATATAGCAGATCCTTCGCACTTGGTGCAACCAGACGACGTGGAGGTTCAGGAGAACTTAAAGACTCCCGTCAGACCACTCAAGATTCTTGATTGTGGTGAGAAGAAGCTTCGAAGCAAAGTCATTCCTATGAAAAAAGTGAAATGGGAAAGAAGAACTCCAGAGGAGTGTACTTGGGAGCAAGAGGACGAGCTTCTCCGACAATACCCCGAGTTTCGGGACAGGTATGTTTCTAATTTTGCGGACAAAATTCTTAAAATGTGGGGTGAATGTAAGAACCCGCACATTTAATTTAGAAATTCAAATGATATAATTATGATAATAGAAAATAATTCCATAATTGACCTAGAATAATTATGAGAAGACTTGAATAATTAATATAAGGGATTAATAATGTTGAAAGTCATTTTTTTGATGAAAAGTGCAGATACCGGTTCTGCTTCATGGTATAATTCCGTACCGGTGAAGGAAGGAATTGTCATAGGACATAAAATCTCCAAGAACGGATTAGAAGTTGACCAAGCCAAGGTGGAAGCATAGCCAAGATGCCACCACCTGTAAATGTTAAAACTCAGAAGTTTTCTTGGGCATGCTGGCTTTTACTGAAGATTCATCAAAGATTTCTCAAAACTAGCCAGACCTTTTTGCAACTATTGGAGAAAGATACAAAATTTGAATTCAATCCTAAATGCCTGAAAGCTTTTGAAACTTTGACGAGTAAGTTGATTACTACACATGTCATCCAACCTCCAGACTGGAACCTCCCCTTTGAACTAATGTAAGATGTAAGTGATCAATGAATAGGGGTTGTTCTGGGATAGAGGAAAGATAAACTTTTTCATAGCATATACTATGCCAACAAAACTTTGAATGAAGCTCAAGTGAACCATATAGTCACTGAAAAGGAGCTACTGGCAGTAGTATATGCCTGCAAAAAGTTCAGACCATATATTCTTGGTTCCATAGTTACTATCCACACTGACCATGCAACTCTTAGATATTTGTTTGCCAAAAAGGAAGAAAAATCTCATTTGATTAGATGGATCCTGTTGCTACAAGAATTTAATTTGGAAGTTAAAGAAAGAAAAGGTTGTGAGAACCAGATTGCCGATCATCTTTCCAGATTGGAACATATTGAAGCTAGTCTACCTATCAAGGAGATGTTCCCTGATGAACAACCATTTGTCATTCATGATAAAATGTTCCTTGGTTTGCTGACATTGCTAATTATCTATGAGGAAAGCAAAATACAGAAGAAAAAGTTCTTTTATGATTGCAGGAGCTGCCTATGGGACGAACCACTACTGTTCAAAAGATGTCCTGATCAAATGATAAGAAGGTGCGTCCCCGAAGAAGAACAAGCTCAAATCCTATTTCATTGCCATTCATCATCATATGGAGGTGATTTAGGAGGAATCAGGACTGCATCAAAAGTGCTCCAATCAGGTTTTTATTGGCCTTCTCTTTTTAAAGATGCTCTCCAGTATGCAAAAGAATGTGATAAATGTCAAAGAGAAGGAAACATAACCAAACACAATGAAATATGTAACACCTCGTGTACACCCGGTGTATTAAACATATATATGGTAATAGCGCAACTAAATAAATACGGAAGCTAACTTTTTTCAATTATGAAACCATTCATTATTAACCAAGTGGATTTACTTATTCTTTTTCAAAATACCTCTTGTATGTAAATTGCAATAAATAACTACACTGAATATCCTCATATCATAAATACGTATCAAGTCACGGAACTACAACACGTAGACCGGACAACATCCTGATACAATATTACAACACCAGTCTGAAACAAACATAACATATATCAAAGTGGCATGGACAACCCCCATGCTCACCAAATATAACAACATCACAATGACATATCTCACATACAAAAGCCATCGAATAATATGGCATAATATAATCCAAATATGACACTATAGGCATGCAACATCTCAGCTCAACTCCGGCCTCCTGCCGCTAGAGGTCTCAACCTCAGAGGTACCTGTACCTGAAAATGTGCCCCACACAGGGTGAGATCTCTAAAAAGAAATCTCAGTAAGACAAGGATTCCCAAGGATCTCTCCACCCCAAGCTCACTTGCATGTGCAATATAAGTTCCAAAAAATACAACAGTATAATTTCATAATCTGTGCAATGCAACATATATCCATGTCATGTGTGTATGCATCGTACTGGCCAGAGAATAAAAGGTAGGTATTACATACGTCTACAACCTACAGTACAAAGCTCATCGCTTGTACCTCACCCACAGAGTTACCATCTCGTATGTTGCCACATACTCAGGGATTACCATCTAAGTGGAACACCCCACGTACATAGCATATGGCATTCGCACTCATAAACAGCTCCACAACATATCAAATATCCTTCACATAATTTTATAAAATCCCAACATGCATATAAAACATCCCTCCATGAAGTATGGTGGAACCAACAATGGGAAAAACTAAGGACACAAAAGCTTACCTGTCAAGCTAACAGTCCCAACTAAGAGTCCACACAAGACATTATCAATATTCATAACCTAGAAGTTCATTACATTAAGACAATGTTTCCCTTTTCGTTTCATGACCATAGGCTTCACTCAAAGCCATAAGTCTTCCATATCTTAGGTTCTGACTTAGTTTAATTATTCCAGAGGTCCATACTAACGAATTAAGGATCCAGAAACCCAATCTACGCTTCTGTTTGGACAAAACAACTCAAACTGCGAATTTCCTAGAATATCTGGATATTCCTCTAGGGCATATCCAGATATCCATATCCAGATATCACAGGGTCAATATCTGGATATCCATATCCGGATATCAATATCCAGATATCATATCCAGATATTTCGTGACAGAATGCAGTTTTGCATTTTTCGCGAAGATATCCTTACAAGGTTCCACTTTTAGTGTTACTAGACATTCAAACATGCATATTTAGATACATTTTAGCCAGGGTTCATGTTGGTTACTTAATCATCTCATTTAACATGTCAAGACTTGATCTTAAGGAAACTCAAGAACAAAGGTAAGGAATATACCCCAAAGGCTCAAAGCAGAGGAAAAGAATGATCTTGGAGCTTCCTACTCAGCTCTACGATTCTGACCTCACAAGACCACGAAAATAGTTCCCAAGTTTGGTATTTTTCTTCACAAAATGGCTCCTTAAAGCTACAAATGACATGTAAATGGCTCCCACAACACCCAAGCAAAGTGGACAGCCTCTTACTCAGAGCACACAACAACTCACACTCTCAAGAACTAATTTTTCTCCCACACCAAGGTTGCTCTCGAGTGTCTACAAGGTTACAGATGAAGAATCCATAGTAAATGTGGTGCCTTGAGGGATTTTCATGCAAGGAGGGCTAAGGGAGAAGGTGGCAGCCAAGGCACCCAAGGAGCTCTATGTAGACAATTCAGAAAACTGACCTAGGTTATTGTGCACAAGGCTATTTATATATGTACACTTAACTAATTCGTCGGTATTAGTTCAAATAGCTCCGCTAATCATTTTAATCTCAAACTCCAAATTCTGAACCTAGTCATTTTTCTAGGAATCATATTTTTATTATAATTTTTGCAGCACTTTGTCGGTATACGTTTTATATGTAGCCGGTATTAGTTCTGACATCAACGCTCATTATTCTTACTCCAAACTTGATATTCCTTACCTAGATACTATTCTAGGAATATTAATATACTTATTATAATTTTTCGGGATACTTCACCGGTACATATTTATACCGCGAAACAGAACCGGTATCTGCACTTTTCATCAGAAAAGCGACTTTAAGCATTATTCGGTTTTCTAAATACTCATCTTACCATAGTTATGCATAATCTTTATCAAATCCATGCTCCGGCATAGATACTCTTATTTAATTAATTATTTAACGATGCGGGTTCTTACAAAATACCCCATAATCCTATTCTAGAAGTTAAATTATTTGATGTGTAGGGTATTGATTTTATGGGTCCATTTCCTCCTTCATGTGGGAACAAATTCATTTTAATGGCTGTAGATTATATGAGTAAGTGGGTTGAACTTGTAGCTTTTCCCACTAATAATGCCAAGGTTGTGGTGAGATTTTTAAAGAAAAATATTTTGACAAGGTACAGAACACCTCGCTGCATTAACAGTGATGGTGGGAAGCACTTTATTAATCACCAATTTGAGAAGCTGTTGGTAAAATTTGGAGTAAGACACAAAGTTGTAACTCCATATCATCCTTAGACCAGTGGGCTTATTGAAGTATCTAATCGAGAGGTTAAGAGAATTTTAGAGAAGGTTGTCAATCCTTCTCGAAAAGACTGGTCTCTCAAATTAGATAAAGCATTATGGGCTTACAAAACAGCTTACAGAACACCACTTGGATGTTCCCCTATAGATTAATATTTGGCAAAGCCTGCCATCTTCCCCTAGAATCAGAACACAAAGCATATTGGGCAATCTATTATTTGAACATAGATGAGAAGGCAATAGGAGAGAAAAGGCTACTCCAGCTAGAAGAGTTGGAAGAATTTAGAGGAAACATTTATGAGAATCATGAGTTGTACAAGAAATGGATGAAGAAGTTGCATGACAAAAGAATAAGGAACATAGAATTTAAGGTTGGTCAGAAGGTACTACTATTCAACTCAAGGCTCAGACTGTTCCCTGGGAAGCTCAAGTCAAGATGGGCTGGTCCATACCAAATTACTCAAGACTCAGGAAATAGAGCCTTTGAAATTCAAGGCTCTGAGCATGGTCGTTCCTTCAAAGTCAATGGACACAGGCTGAAATTATATTCTGATGACACTTTCAATGATAAAGAGAAAAGTATCCCTCTCTCTGATTCTACACAAAAGGTTGAACACTGAGTCTAGCTAAAGACGTAAAATTAAGCGCTAACTAGGAGGCAACCCAGCTTTTCACTTTTGTTCCTCAGCAGGAACAAAGTTTTGGGGTGGTTCTAGTTGACTACACAAATCCCAAACAGGGGGAATGTCTGATGTTCACCCCCTTCTCTCTATAAGTAAAATTTGTTCCATACCAGGAACATAGTTTTGGGGTGGTTAACTAACCACATATCCCCATAAAAAAAATCTCTTTGTAGTTAAATTAAATTGTATATATGTGTTTTGTTGTAAATATGATTGTTTCAGGGTCATTCCAGAAGGAGACGTTCCTAACCTTATGGGATGAGGATACCAGGTAGAGACACCTATCTCTGCTGAGTCACAAAGTACAGCATGCAGCCGTTACCAACTTATACTCATTACAAATCTTGGAAACGTGCGCAGAAGAAAAACAACTGTCCATTAAGCCATTAAGACAACTGCTCTTCCTCATTCCCTCTCCCATGATCTTGCCCTAAAATCGTTTCATTTTCTCAAACTGTCACCAGGATTCACCCCCCTTTATTTCTGTCCACTTGTTTTGAAATGTTCCCCATACTATTTCTTCAACTTCCCACCATAACCTTCCATGTTCTTAAACTGCCTCCCCTCTCTCTGCTGCATTTCTATTTAGCTCTCCACCTTCTTCATATTTCAATTCTATCATTCTCTTCGAATCTCAGAAAACTTAAGTTTCCTTCTCTTCAAATTCTACCCTGCTACCCTTTGCTCTAATCCTTTCCAAATCCATAACAATGACTAGAACCAAGCTTACTCTGCAACATGTTGTTGACTACACCCAAGAGCCAGAAACAGCAACAGTCACCAGTACCCTTTGCCCTAATCCTTTCCAAATCCATAACAATGACTATAACATGCCTTTAGCAGAAGTATCATCGTAGTTGTTTACGTTTTCATTCCAATTCAGATCACTGAGAAGCCGAATTAAATTAGGCAAAATTTTATCCATGTACATTGATGTGCTTCATATGTTATCCATGTGCTTCTTCCTAGAAAAAATTGAAACAGTTACAATAAGTAAAGCCAAAAGAAGATGAAAAAGAGAACACATTTAATCAATACAATATTCTTAAATATTCCCACAAAACAGTAATAGGCATCTTATTCCTTTAAGTAATGTGGCCTATTTTTCGGCACTGCTCATAATTCTTACAATAGGTGTAAGCATCATGCCAACCAAAACAAACCAGTATTCAAAAGTCAAAACCTTCCCAACAGTACTAAAGGGCAAAAGTGTCCTTCATATGCAAATATAAGACCAAAGCTAAGAATGGAATTAAGTTAATGGTTACTGGTTAGCCACACTAGGGTGTGCAAAATAACTAAAAAAATGAATCGATTCATGAATCGAACAACCCTTAAAATAATCGATTTTTAAAAATCAATTCATGAACCGAACTGGTTTTTAAAGAACCAGTTCATGAACCGAACCGGTTTTTAGAACCAGTTTAAGAACCGAACTGTTTTGAACCGAACCGAACCGAACCGTTTTCAAACCGAACCAAATTGATTTTTATAATTTTATTTTTAATTTTTTAATTTTTTTCTTTTTGAAATAGGGTCGACCCGAACCGGTTTCGAACCAAACCGAACCGTTTCCAACCAAACCAAACCATTTCCGAACCGAACCAGTTTTGAACCGAACCGAACCATTTTCAAGCCAAACCATTTAAACCAATTTGATTCGGTTTTTCAAAAATTCGGTTCGGTTCGACCCATGCACATCCCTAAGCCACAGCTTTCCCGATGTTCTGGTCGCCACATAATTTCTATAGCTAAGGATCAATTTTCCCAATCATAATATTTTGCTTTATATTTTGTCAGGTGGAACGTGGGGAGTCCATGAAAGGACTACCATCAATGGGATAAGGTAACCCAACTATAGCATGTGAATCCGACATCATATTTCAATTCAAAATTTTAAGGCATTGAGTTTATGGGTCAGTCCCACTTACATGGTCTTCATTTAGCCTATTACTAATTAATGTAGACTCCATTATACTTAAGTATCCTAACAATATTTTAGTTTATCAATTTGAGCTTTCTTAAAATAAGCAGACAACCCAGAGAATTTTCCATGTTAAAAAAGCTACTCGTATGGAAAAGTCTAAGATTATTTGTTTTTCTTTGTTCTAATTATATTTCTTTTATTTAAAAAAAATACCTTTTAACTCAAAATTTGAAGAATTGATTACTCAAACCTGAAACTAAATATTGACGAGTCAAATCTAAAACAAAAAATAAAAATTAATCTGCAAACTAAAAGAAATCTCAAACAATGGGCAACCTTTTTTTCCCTTTAGTCATTGTTTTTTTTTTTATTAATTCTTTCATTGGGGTTTTTTTTTATGTTTTTTGGGTTGTAGAAGCTGTAAAATAAGAAGAGTTGATTGAAGACTCAAATAGAAGCAAAAAGACAAACGATCTGCAACAATCTTTTGTTTTCGTTTTTGTTTCAAACCAAAGCAGTAAACAATAATAATTATTTACAAAAAAAAAAAAACAGTAAACAATAAAATGGAATGTAAACAAGTAATTCCGATGGTTAATCACTTTCAGATGTGTTTCAAGAATGAAGATGAAATGCGAAACCTCAGTTGGAAGACACTATAGATATATGCGTATATCATCGATGTCCATCTTCCCAAAAAAAATATACATATAATTCTAGCTACTTGAAAATAGTTATCAAACAAACAAAAAGAAACCAACAGATATTAGCAGCAGACAAAAATAAATGCCGCCAATAGGAGTGTTCAAAATGTCCAAAAGAACCAAACTGATCCATAACCAAACTGCTCCACATTTTAAAAATCGATTATTTTTAAAAACTGGTTTCATATGAAATTGCATTTTATTTTATAAACTGATTATTTACCAAACCATAAAAATAATTGGTTATCCATGGTTATCCATAACCAAACTGCTCTACATTAAAAGAATAAATAAGTATTATCTTTTATCATGCCTATTATATTAATCAATTGACTCAAACTTCGAAACAATAAATTAGCAAAAAAAGTTAAGCATCTCAAGTAGAAAACATTTATTTAAAAAAAAAATTACACACAAATCAAAAGGTCGTATCCTAAGAAAGCACTTCTTATGTAACGTAACAACTTTTTTTCTCAAAAAAAAAATAACCACATACAGGCTTCCGGGCAAACTCATAACTTGACAAAGCGAAGGCTTTGAATTGACAAAGATGAAATTAAAAAATCATCACGAAAAGCGCAACAAAATTAATCAATTGGCTTAACGTCTCTGAGAGCGCCGTTAAAAGGACAACTCGCAATGGATTTACTTATTTGTTCTTTAATTATAAAGCAGTTTGGTTATGGATAAACAATTAATTTTATGGTTTGGTAAATAACCAATTTATAAAAATAAAATACAGTTTCATATGAAATCGATTTTTCAAAATAACCGATTTTTAAAATATAGAGCAGTTTGGTTATGAATTGGTTTAGTTCTTTTGGACATTTTGAACACCTCTACTGTAAGAACCCGCACTGATAATTAAGGAAGTTAATTAATTAATTATGTGAAATTAAAAAATAATTCCATAATTGACCCTAATAATTATTATGAGGCTTAAATAATTGTGGTAAGTGAGTAATAATGTTGAAAGTCAATTTTCTGACGAAAAGTGCAGATACCGGTTCTGCTACTCGGTATAAATGCATACCGATGAAGTATCCCAGAAAATTATGAAAAGTGTGGATATATCACTAGAATAATTTATAGGACTTGTAAAACGAGTTTCAAGTTAAAATAATGAGAACTGGTGCCGGAACTGATACTGGCTATGAAAAAGCGCGTACCGAAAATGTGCTGCGAAAAATAAAATAAACATATAATAAATCTTGTAAAATTGAGTAGGTTCAGAATCCTAAATTTCGGATTAAAATGCTAAGCGTAGCATTTAGCGCTAATATAGTGCGATTAAGACTTAACTGATTATATATAGATAATGGCACATGATCCTAGGTCTTTTGCTGCCTCCTACGTGAATATTTATCTGAGCTTCAGCTGCTGCCTCCCTTGCCACCCTCTCCTCTCTTCATTGTGTGAGCCAAGGAGCCACTTTTCTCTTTGAAACCTTCACCTAAACACCATTGTTGATTGAGAGTTGGTTTTGTGAGGGTGTTGTGTACTCCTTTGTGGTGTGTGAGCTGCTGAGTTAGAGGAGGGTGGGCTGACCTTGTTGGTTTGGGTTGTGGGAGCTTGGGGTTGGCATTTTGAGCTTCAAAGTGTGATCCTTGTAGAGAAAGAACCAACCCTTGGTGTGTCATTTTCGTTTCCTTGAGAAGTCAGAACCTTGGGAGCTTCAAGTGAGCTCCAAGAGCATCATCTACCTTTGTTTTGAGCTTGTGGTATGATCATCACCTTTGGTCTTGAGCTAATGGTTAAAAATGGAACCTTGATGCATGTAATGGATTAAAGTTGATAACTTGAGGTTGGGTAATGTTAAACACACCTTAAATCGCATGTTTGAGCTTCTGTATGCATGAAATGAATCACCTTTGGGAAGGATATCTCGCGAAATGTAGAACTGCATTCTGTCGCGAAATATCCGGATATCGATATCCGGATATTGATATCCAGATATGGGGATCTGAATATCCGGATATTGATATCCGGATATGCCCCCGACAAATATCCGGATATTCTGGGTTTTCGTGAACAGTGAAGGTACTGTTCATACAGAATGCTATTTTGGGTTTGTGGACCCATGATTGGCTACTGTGGATTTCTGTAATGATTAAGGTTAAGTCAGAATCTAAGTGATTAAGGGCTTGTGGCTTTGTGAGAAGCCTTAAGACATGAAGTGTAAAGAAAAGACGTTGTCCTTATTTCTTATACTTGTTAAGTATGATTTTGATATGATTGTTGGTCTAAAACAGATTGTGATTCTGTTGTGTTTGGGCTTTGAGATTGGTTGGACTCTTGGCTTGGATTGTTAGCTTGCAAGGTAAGCTTTCGTGTCCTCGGTTTAGCCATTGTTGGTTCTACCATGTCCCATGGGAGGATGGTTTATAGGCATGATGTTGTTTTCATGATATATTGATTTGTTGAAAAGCTGTTGAGTTGTTATATGCAAGTGCCTTTATGATATGCATGTGGTGTTCCACCTATACGGTAAGTGTTGTGTATTTAGCAAGTGTACCAGTCACACAAGTAATAAAATGATGAGTAAAGATCGTTCCCACGAGGATTTGTGTTCAAACACTGATTAACCATATATACTTAAGTTGAATCATACAAAAAGTTATTGGTTGCATTGATTTCTTGTCACCAGAAATTGAATTAAATTAAATTAAGATTTGATAAAACAATGAAATATGAATTATAATTTAAACAAGTAATCAGACATCAATATCCCTCAAGCATGAACTTATGAAAGAATCAATCCTACTATGATTTATCTCCCATATGATGTTAATCAACATTTTTCTTATCATCAAGATGTAATCCCTTACTATCCTGATTGATACATGAATCAGAAACCCCAATACCTTGGTGATTCCCTTCTTAATACATGCATTAAATACTAAGATATTTGAGATTACATCAGAATCCTAGCATCAATCCCTTGAGTACTAGAACACTGATGATGAAATTGTCAGATATAGGAATAATGTAAACATCTATGTTCTACATTACTCCCTTGATGGAAAGCATTAATAAAGAACACTTCATATCATCACATAAGAGATAAACAAAGTATTCAATTAACCATTCATAAATTCACACTTGAGTTCCATTGAATCATACTACAAAGGACTCTACTCAGACATAATGAAAGAATAAAGAAGAGAAGAAGAAAGATCAAACTTCATTGTCATGATGGTTGAGTCTTCAATCTTCAATTACAATTACATAAAAATATACTAACTATTACAAGAACTAATCCTAAAGAATTTGGAAAGTCAGAGAAAGTGAAGAGTCAGATCAGAGGATCTGATATAGGATATCAGAGAATGTGAAGGCCCTTGCCTTTTATAGAGTTACAAAATACAACTGAATAACAACCAGAAACTGACATGGGCGCTAAAACGTTCACTGTTGGGCGTTTTAGCGTCCATGTTTGACGGATGCCCAACTGCTTTCAACTGATTCCAACGCTAAAATGTTTGACTTGGATGTTTTAGCGTTCAAGACCAGAATGTTTTCCCACATCAGATCTGAGCGCTAAAACGTTTGATCAGGAAGTTTTAGCGCTCAAGACCAGAAACTTTTCCAACAGCAGAGCGCTAAAACCTTTGCATTGGACGTTTTAGCACTCGACACCAGCAATTTTTTGCTTCATGATGCAGCAGCGCGCTATAACGCTGTATTTGGACGTTTTAGCGCTCAACACTTAGCATTCTCCCTTTCTTCAGAATCTTCTTCCTTCTCTCTGTTGCTCCTTGAGCTTCATTTTCCTACAAGACAACGTAAATTTTCAACAAAGCTTTCAGAACTTGTACTTAAGGGCTTTCCAGGACATTAACCTCTTTTCCATCCATTTAATCACACAAATTGATACTAATTCATGCTTAAAAACCCGATGAACTAAGGGTTTATCATAATTCCTAGATTTGGACATTGTTGTCCTCAGTAATGAATTTGAAACAGAGAAAGACTTGAGATTCTTTACAGATGAAACTCATGAGGATGGACTTCAATTAATAAAAGATCACATTTCATGGTACAAGCTTATAACCATGCAATCTCTTATTTCCTATGATTTACCCAATATCATATGTGAATTTTCAACAGATCAGTAAAGATGATATACAGAGACTTCCAAACAACGACACCCCCTCACTAGGAACTTCTCAAAAATTATGAGAATTTAACTCTCTTGCACTCTAGTGTTTAAGGATGCCCTTATCACTCATTCTTCGCTGCACTCAAACTACCATAGACTTGCCCATCTTCTCACTTTCCACAGTAACAATGATCTATAGAGAAAATCAAAAAGGTCTTTGTATGATTGACAATGAGGCTTGGTATTTGGCTAGACTAGAGGTAGGGATTTATGTTAAAGGAGGGGTTCATATTAGATGAATCAGATTCAGATAAGAGGGAAATCACAGTATTTATCAAATTCTTCCAAATTCCCCTAACTTTCTTCCTTTTCATTCCTTATACCTTTCTTTGAACCTTTCTTCCTCCTTTTTCTTCCCAACACTTTGTGTCTTTAACATTTTTTCTTTTTCTTTCAGACACTTTGTGTCTTTAACACTTTCCTCTGTCTCTTCCAGACACTTTTTGTCTTTAATACCCTTTTCTTTCTTTTCCTTCCTTCTTCCCTATATTTCCAACTCCTTGTGCATTCATTTATTGCAAGAACACTTCCCTCCCCACAGAACACTTCATCCATTATCACTTATCTGAAACCTTTAATCTGAAGGATTGGAATGAATGTAAGTTCTTGGTTTTATAGACAACAGGCTTAAGCTCAAGGGTTCCATGCAATGAAAACATTAAGGGTTGGCCATTTAAACTTTCTGGTTCAAAAAGGAAGTGCATCAATCATTTCTACCCTATACATCATGAACCATTTCAAGCAAGAAACAAGGCAAGTTCTAGAGTTACTCATGCAGTGAAGTGCTCTCTGAACAAAATTTTCTGTATAGGCTCAATTTCCTCACAGTTCAGAGTGCATGCTTGACTTTCTTTGTATGCATTAAAACTAATCTCTCTACTCTTACACATTGAATGAGTCATGCAATCATTTCATTGTACTCAACATGCAAGGTATAAGATTGTACCCTTAATTTGATCAATCATCTAAAACTCTGACAGGTCAAATCCTCATGAAATTCCATATCAAAACTGAACTCCAAATTCTCTATTACACTAAAATCTAAATTACACTAAAATCTAAATCACACAAAAAAACTTAGAAAAGAAAAGAGATTGAGATGTTTCCCTATTTTGGCTCATCAATGCGTATGACATCTCCATGAAGTTCGCATGCCATTCAATCACACCCCAATTCCCAGATTTAAACGTTGTTGTCCCCAGCAACTAATTTAAATCTAAAACAGCAATTGATCACTGAAACACATTCATATATAACCCAATAGCATCAGTACTATCGCAATGTGTATCAATCAAAACAGTGGGTATCTCAATGTACTAAACCAATGTAAACCAAAATAAAACAAAATAAACTGAAATGTAATAAAATCAAGAGTCTATGTGAAACTCTGAATCCTCCTCAGCTGAAGTGAGGGGATCTGATCCTGGATCAACAGTAGGTAATGGTGTGTATTCATCATCAGCAACCTGGTCCTCATCCTTCATCATTTTCCATTTTCCATTAGGCTTGGCAATGGTTTGCAAAATAGGCTCAGCTGCTCCCAGTTTGGTCCAAGTTTCAAAATCAGGGCTGCTTCTCCTTGGGGGAATGTCAATCCCTTCCTAAGTTTTCTTGAACTGGCAGTTTTGTTTCAGGATGTAGTCACAATGAGTGATCTTTAAAAGTTTCTGGATGGTATGAGCATCATATTTCACCTTCTTCCCCCTAACCAAACTTACAAAGTGTCGCTTGCCACCTTTATCCCCATTGTAGGCATTGGCATAGAATTCCCGACAAATAGCTTGGCTGCTATTGTCCAGCATGCTGCCAAAGGTCTCTCATTCCCTCTTAATAATCTGGGATTGGAATTTTGGGTACTCATCCCTGTCCAGGACAAATTTCCTCTCCCGAACAAAGGGCCTGGAAGAAGTCTTGTCATTGAATCTGACCTCGTGAGCAGCACTTTTCCATAATCGGGCATCAAAGGTAGGTGGAGGTGTAGGCTCAGTTGCCTTAGTCACCCTGGACCTCTTCTTGCCAGTTTTCTTCGGTGGTGGGGTAGACATGATCCTGCAAATGGAAGAATAATTCAGTATGCCATTCAAAATAATTGAGAGTTCATGGATCCAATTCCCAGATTTGAATTGGAAGAAGTAGTGAATTTAGATCCAAAAAATGCTTGTAAACACCCCCCCTCAAAACCAGACTAGCAGCCTGACTCATGCATGCAGCAGGGCATGGACGCTAAAACGTTCACACTGAGCGTTTTAGCGTCCTGGCCTTATGCGTGTTATAAAATAATTGAGTGCTAAAATGTGAAGTGACCAGCGTTTTAGCACCCTAGCTTTTCTGGGTCAGGTGTTTTTGCGAATACCTTGTGTGTGTGTGCAACATGCATTGTGTGAAAACGAATTGGAATCCTCTCATCCCCAAAATATTTTAAAATCAGCAGGATCCAACAACCACAAAGATACATTTAAGAAATAAAAACATTGAATTATTTGGATATTACATGGGAATCAAAACTTTGAGAACCCTAGATGATATGATAGAAATACTAAAATGATACAAAAATATGAAATGAGAAGAGATGATGACAACATACCTTGATTATAATAGGAGTAAGTGAATGTAGAAGGGAAATGGAGAAAGTTGATAATATCAAGAGGGGAGAATTTATGAAGTATGGAGAGAGTGAATGGGAGAGTGAGGGAAATGAGATAAAAGAACCGTGGAAATGATATAAGTGACGCGGCGCTAAAACGTTTAAACCAAACGTTTTAGTGCCAAGGACCAGAAAAATGTGCACACGGTAGTGGCAGCACCGCGCTAAAACGATAAAGAAGAACGTTTTAGCGCGCTGGGCCAGAGTGCTTGCAATCTGATGCATTGGGGAACGCAGTCAGGACGTTTTAGCGCTCTGGGCCAGAGTTTTGCATTGTGATGCAACTCTAGACCGCTAAAACATCCATCATGAAAGTTTTAGCGCCCAACACTTCTCAATTTTTTTTTTAATTTTCTAAAACCTTTTTCTCTTTTTTTCTTCTTCTTTTATATATGTTATTAATATTAATTATTACATACCAGATATAGTGCCTTGCCTCTCACTCAGCGCGTGTTTAACGTCACGAGCCTGACGGTTCTTATCTAGCTTACCTCCAACAGGGCAACTGTAAGAAGTTGCTTGTCCACTGCACTTCCAATGTATAGTTTCAATCTCTGACCGTTGACAGTAAAACTTTGGTCAGAATCCAAAGGACAAATTTTCACCGCTCCATAGGACTTCATATCTTTAACCACAAATGGTCCAGACCATCTGGACTTTAACTTCCCTGGAAACAATTTCAACCTGGAGTTGAATAGCAGAACTTGATTGCCCACCTTGAAATCCCTGGGTGTGATCTTCTGTCATGCCATAGCTTGGTCTTTTCCTTGTATAAGCTTGCACTCTCATATACAGAAAGACAGAATTCATCCATTTCATCTAATTGCAGTAACCTTTTCTCACTGCTGCTTTTGGATCAAAGTTTAAAAACTTAACAGCCCACAATGCCCTATGCTCCAATCCCGCAGGCAAATGACATGCTTTCCCAAACAACAACTAAAATGGAGACATTCCAATAGGAGTCTTGAATGTTTTCCGATATGCCCACAAGGTGTCATCAAGTTTCTTGGACCATTGAGTCCTAGCACTTCCAACAGTATTTTTCAGTATACGTTTAAGTTTCCTGTTAGAAATCTCAACCTGACCACAAGTCTGTGGGTGGTACGGAGTGCTTATCTTATGCCTGACTCCATATTTGGCAAGGACAACCTCAATCAATCTGTTATCAAAATGTGTTCCCCCCTCACTGATTATTGCTCTTGGGACTCCAAATCTCACAAAGATGTTCTTTTTCAGAAATGCAATCACAACCCGAGAGTCATTAGTTTGTGTGGCTATGGCTTCAACCCATTTTGACATATAATCAACTGCCACCAGGATATACTTATTTGAGTAGGAAGAGGGAAAAGGTCCCATGAAATCCATACCCCAAACATCAAAAATTTCCACCTCCAGTATATTGTTCAAAGGCATCTCATGTCTCCTAGAGATATTACCAGTCCTTTGACAGTTGTCACATGCTTCCACATACTTTCTGGCATCCTTGTACAATGTGGGCCAATAGAAGCCACTCATCAAAAATTTTGCTGCTGTTCTTTCACCTGCAAAGTTCCACCATAGGCTGAACCATGACAGTGCCATAAGACATTTTTTTGTTGCTCCTCTGGAATGCATCTTCGGATTACCCCATCTGAACATCTATAGAAAAGGTATGGTTCATCCCAAATGTATCTCCTCATATCATGCAGAAATTTCTTCCTCTGTTGCCAGGTGAAATCCTTTGGCATGGCTCCAGCAGCTTTGTAATTGGAAAAATCAGCAAACCACGGTGGAGTGTTAATTGTTAAGACTTGATCCTGCACCAACTTTGTGCTTATGGCCAGTATTTTCTCATCAGGAAACTCTTCCTTATCAAGTATCACAAAGGCCATAGGAAAGATGAATTTATCCACCTTGACCAGAACATCTTCTACCACCCCTTCTGGTCTCTTGATGGATCTATTTGCTAGATGCAGAATAACATTGGTATCTTTCAACTTGTTAATCCCTAAATCTCTACAGACAGACAATGGCATCAAATTTATGCTGGCCCCCAAATCACAAAGTGTTTTTCCTACTTCCACATCTCCAATGGCAATAGGGATGCTGAAACTTCCTGGATCCTTTAACTTTGGAGGAAGCTTCTTCTGAATCAGGGCACTACACTCCTCTGTGAATGCCACAGTCTCATCATCCTTCAACTTCCTCTTCTTAGACAGAAGATCCTTCATGAATTTTGCATAGTGTGGCATGTTCTCCAAAACTTCAGCAAATGGAATGTTGATCTGCAACTTCTTGAAAATATCCAGAAACCTTGTATAATGCTGCTTCTGAATTTCCTGCTTCAACCGTTGAGGATAAGGAACTTTGGCATATGGAGACAAATTAATTGGCTGGTCCTGCTTATCAGCTATTTTCTTCTTCTCCCACTTCATCAACTTCTTGGGTGAATAATTATTTTCAACTACTACCTCATCTTCTTTCTTATCTTTCTCAACTTTTTCTTCTTTTTCTTTTTCAACAACAACATCTTCAACGACAACTTCCTCCTCATCTTTCTTTTCTTCCACTTTCTTCTTAACCGATTGAAGCACAAGCCCACTTCTTATAATTATGGACTTGCAATGCTCCTTTGGATTCACCATGGTATCACCAGGGAACTTTCCCTGTGGCCTTTCAGATATCTGTCTAGACAACTGCCCAATTTGTGTCTCCAAATTCCGGATAGATGCTTCATGGTTCCTGAATGCTGTTTTTGTCTCTTGCATGAAAGCAGAAGTTTCCTCTATGAAAGAATTTGACCCCTGAATATAATCTTGAGTAGTCTTAGATAACTGGGCAAAAGCTTTCTCCCATGCAGAGTTATCACCTTGTTGTGATGAGTGTGTTGAAGGAGGATGCAGTGGAGGGTTCAACTGATGATTGCAACTGTAACTGAACCCTGGGTGTTGATTCTTATTCTTCCATGGTGGAACATACACATTTCGCCCCTGATTGTTGTGGTTCCTCTGATCATAACATACCTCATTCACTTATGCTTGTTCAACTGATCCCCCATAATCATAATCATCCGTAACATGGCTCTTCCCACAAATGGCACACACAGAATTAGTGTCCGCAGAAGCAACCTTTTGAGAAGTTAGCTGCTTAGTGAGAGCATCCAGTTGTTGTTGTTGTTGTTGTTTCTGCATCTGCATCATCTGATCATTCTTGGCTAACAAAGCATCATAGCCATCAAGTTTTATAATTCTCGTTCTTCTGTCACTCACTGGAGCATTGTCAAACTCCTGAGATGCTAGGGACTCAAATATGTCAAGGGCCTCCTGAGGGGTCTTGGTTGTCAATGAACCACCAGCTGTGGCATTCACCAATGTCCTAGTATTGGTTATCAACCCTTGAAGGAAAATTGCTGCCTTATTCCACACTTCTATACCATGTTGTGGACATTTTTTCAAAAGTGTCTTGAACCTCTCCCAAGCCTCATAGATATACTCTGACTCATTTTGCTTGAATCCTGTGATCTCATCCTTCAATTTCGCTCTCTTGGATGCTGAAAAGAATCTGGCTAAGAACTTGGTCCGCAGATCATCCCAAGTTGTGATACTTCCTTGTGGTAGTGACTGTAACCATCTCCTGGCATCATCCTTCAGTGAATGAGTGAACAACCTCAACAAGATAGCATCTCTGGTCACCCCATTGATTTTCACAGTATCACTCAACAGTAAAAAAATTTCAATGTGCAGGTATGGATCTTCTGCACTGGTTCCAGCAAACTGTTCCTTCTGCACCAACTGTACTAGTGCAGGCTTCAATTCGAAATTGTTGGGCTCCACTGTAGGTTTAACAACACTCCCAATGGTGGGATGACAGTGGGAGTCATGCAATCTCCCAGTGTCCTTTGTGGTGGTGGTGGTGGTCTGTGATTTTCTGCCATAATTTCTTCTTGAACTGTCACACTTGATTCACCCCTTTCCTGTAACTGTCTTCTTCTTGCTGCCTTCCATTTTTTCCTAATTGTCCTTTCTAATTCTGGGTCAAACAACAGAGAATTTGGATCAATAGTACCTCACATACACCAGAATTGAATTTGAACAAAAATTCACACAAAAATATAAAGTGCTGAAAAATAAAAGATTCAATCTCAAATACTAATGGTGTCTGTTAATGTTGAAGAATAAATCCCGGCAACGGCGCCAAAACTTGTTGTGTATTTTGCAAGTGTACGAGTCACACAAGTAATAAAATGATGAGTAAAGATCGTTCCCACGAGGATTTGTATTCAAACACTGATTAACCATATATACTTAAGTTGAATCATACAAAAAGTTATCGGTTGCATTGATTTCTTGTCACCAAAAATTGAATTAAATTAAATTAAGATTTGATAAAACAAATGAAATGTGAATTATAATTTAAACAAGTAGTCAGACATCAATATCCCTCAAGCATGTACTTATGAAAGAATCAATCCTACTATGAATTATCTCCCATATGATGTTAATCAACCTTTTTCTTATCATCAAGATGTAATCCCTTACTATCCTGATTGATACATTAATTAGAAACCCCAATCCCTAGGTGATTCCCTTCTTAATACTTGCATTAAATACTAAGATCTTTGAGATTACATCAGAATCCTAGCATCAATCCCTTGAGTACTAGAACACTGATGATGAAATTTTCAGATATAGGAATAATGTAAACATCCATGTTCTACACTACTCCCTTGATGGAAAGCATTAATAAAGACAACTTCATATCATCACATAAGAGATAAACAAAGTATTCAATTAACCATTTATAAATTCACACTTGAGTTCCATTGAATTAGACTACAAAGGACTCTACTCAGACATAACGAAAGAATAAACAAGAGAAGAAGAAAGATCAAACTTCATTGTCATGATGGTTGAGTCTTCAATCTTCAATTACAATTACATAAAAATATACTAACTATTACAAGAACTAATCCTAAAGAATTTGGAAAGTCAGAGAAAGTGAAGAGACAGATCAGAGGATCTGAGATAGGATATCAGAGAATGTGAAGGCCCTTGCCTTTTATAGAGTTACAAAATACAACTGAATAACCAGAAACTGACATGGGCGCTAAAACGTTCACTGTTGGGCGTTTTAGCGTCCATGTTTGACGGATGCCCAACTACTTTCAACTGATTCCAACGCTAAAACGTTTGACTTGGACATTTTAGCGTTCAAGACCAGAATGTTTTCCCACATCAGAGCGCTAAAACATTTGATCAGGAAGTTTTAGCGCTCAAGACCAGAAACTTTTCCAACAGCAGAGCGCTAAAACCTTTGCATTGGACGTTTTAGCGCTCGACACCAGCAATGTTTGGCTTCATGATGCAGCAGCGCGCTATTACGCTGTATTTGGACGTTTTAGCGCTCAACACTTAGCATTCTCCCTTTCTTCTTCCTTCTCTCTGTTGCTCCTTGAGCTTCATTTGCCTACAAGGCAATGTAAATTTTCAAGAAAGCTTTCAGAACTTGTACTTAAGGGCTTTCCAGGACATTAACCTCTTTTCCATCCATTTAATCACACAAATTTATACTAATTCATGCTTAAAAACTTGATGAACTAAGGGTTTATCAGTAAGCCTGAGTATGTGGAGACATACAAGATGGTGAGGCTATGGGTGAGGTGCAAGCGGTGTTTCTTGTACTTATTTTGGGGTTGTAGACTTATGTCCTGCATTTCTCTGGCCAGTAGAATAGTTAAAACACACATGGAATGAATATCTATTGCACTGCATAGTTTTGGAACTTATACAGTTAAATGCTTTTGAACTTATATTGCACGTGTAAGTGAGCTTGGGGTGGAAAATCCTTGAGGACCCATTGTCTTACTGAGATTTCTTTTTAGAGATCTCACCCCACGTTTGGGGCACATATTTCAGGTTCAGGTAATGCGGGGGTTGAGACCTCTAGCGGCAGGAGGCCGGAGCTTAGCTGATTATATGTTGTTATGTTGCTTATGTTGGATGCTGAATATTGACTGTTGCCTTTTTATGCTTTTAGCTTCATGACGTTATTGTTGAGACTGATGTGGGGCTTATTGCCTTATTTGGTGAGCATGGGGATTGTCCATGCCACACTGACTTGACTTTATGTTTAGTTGCTTCCAGTTGAACTTAATAATGTATCAGGATATTGTCCGGACTACGTGTTGTAGATCTGTGACTTAGATACTCACATTTATATGTTACGAGGTATTTCAGTTAGTTGTCTTTTACAATTTACATACATGCGATGTTTTATGAAATGATTTAAGTAATCAAGTTGGTAATAAATAATGACGTCATAATTGAAAAGAAAAAGATATTCCGCATTTTTAAATTAAGCGTGGCTTAATACGATGATATGATAACAAACCGGATATATACAGGGTGTTACACCTACCCATACCTTCCTCCATCAGTTTAAATGAAACTCTTAGTAACATAAATCTTTAGAGAACGAAGAGCAATTTTTTTTTTTATAATTTTAAAATAATTCAATTGTTCTTCTACCAATCACTCTCAAAACAACGTGAAACAATTTCTATAAGAATCATTTCATTCGGAGAGTTCCAAAATAATGAAGATTCTTGCAAGAAATAGTTGGTCAACTACCTATAAACGAGAGAAACAAACGACTACTTATAAAAATAGCACAACCCATCAAAAACCAATTTTAAATTTGTTAAAAAACTAGTTTTGAACTTGATAACCGGTTTATGGTTCATAAAACCGATTTTGAATTAAAACCGGTTTTAAATCAAAACCGATTATAAACCATAAACCGGTTTTGGAACCGGTTTAGAAAATTAAAAACCGGTTTTGAAAGAAAAAAATCGATTCGGTTCGATTTTTGTTAAAACCGGTTATGAATCGCTCTATGCACACCCCTAGCAGCCAGCAAACATAAGGTAGAGATAAAAAAAAATGACATGGCTCAAACATTATTCTCAGCTTTTGAGTTGAATATCTTGTTTACAATACGAATTCAAACTTTTCAAACACGGACCTTCAATAATGATAATTTCTATAATGCAATTTGCAAATAATTTTAAAACAATACAAAGGAAAAATGACAGCGAACTAATGGTAGCAATAAACAAGTTTCGTTTGTCTTGTCGATCGTGATTGATTACATTGCCCAATATTTCAAACATATCATCAAAATATAGTAACTACTAGTAGAAGACAAAAGTACACCAAAGAATGGAAAATTTTATAATGAAACTTGTATGTAATTTTCCTAACGAAAATGATAGCCAACTAATTTTAACAGTTAAAAATGTCATTTGTCTTGTTCATTTGAGTTGAATATTATTTTGGCAAATATTTCAAAGACATCGAAAATGAGAAAACAAGGACGACTGCTAGTAACAGACAAAAGCACTCTTAAGAATGAAAATTATTATAATGTAACATGGAAATAATTCTAATGCAGAATTTGTAAGGTGCTGAAACTAGAATAATGTATTGAATTCATCTAGGAATAGACCCTAAGGCGCAAAATTAATAACGTGCAGAGCCATTAATCAAAATCTATCATACCTCAGTTATATTCTTTTATAATGAATTAAACTTAGAATTCCAAAGTGGATTAGAAGGCCGTAACCTATGCCTTTTAGAAACAGAGCATTTAACATAGAAACAATTTATGGGTCAGAACCCCCACCTCACATAGAAACAATTTTTGGGTACTCCGGTAGCACCAATCGGTGGGTGCAACATTGGTATTTATACTTTGTTCTCGAGATAGTACATAGTATAAATACAAAAAGTAACTCTTTTTTTCTCTAGGTGACATGACATGCTTTTATTGGTTTGCTGTATATACATCGGTAGTATCATAGATTTTTCCTGATTTGGCTCATGCTGCCAACTACACGGTTGGAGATACTGGCGGTTGGACTAACACTGTCGGCTGGCCTAAAGGAAAGCGCTTTCCGGCTGGTGACACACTTGGTCAGTATTTTCCTATCATTATTCTATTATTAAAGGATTTTATTAAATGGGAAAAATATTTATCCTTATAAATGACATAATTTGTGTCATTTTACTCTCACAAAGAGATGAGATTCATATTTTTTTTATCCACTTCCTCCCCTTTATCTAACCTTACATACTTTAAAATGACACATATTTTTATCTTATTAAATATTCTTAAGGGCCAAAGTGTCCTTCACATGCAAATGTATGACCAAAGCTAAAAATCAAATTAAATTACGAGTAAACACCCTTTTTAGTCCCTGGCAATATCTACGAAGTCCTTTTTAGTCCATGACAATAAAAAAGGACCAAATTGGTCCCTGAAAGTACAAGAAAAGGGCCACTCTACATATTTGGGAGTTGACATAAGGACTAACATGGCCCCTTTTTTTGTAATTTCAGGGACCAATTTGGTCCTTTTTTATTTTTAGGGACTAAAAAGGACTTCGTAGATATTGACAGGGATTAAAAATGGTGTTTACTCTTAAATTAATGGTTAAGCACACCTCTCGCCGATGACCTGGTCACCAGTGGCGGACCCAGAAAATTATATGAATGGGGGCGAAAATTTAACAAATCCAACTTATAGAATTTTAAATAAAATATAATTTAACAAGTATACTAAATTGACGAATTTAACATAAATTACTTCATTGCCATGTGCCATGTCAACAATGAAAAGTAAGAGAATCACAATCTTAAACCAAAAAACATGTACAGCGGTCTCAAGAGATGCACCCATTAAATAATTTTAATAACAAATATAATCACATAACTAAAATAAATCGAAAAAGAGGGGAAGCTCGTAGAACCCAAATTACGCGAGCACCTAAAACTAACATCATAAAGTTCCATAATGCCCACATCACTACAAACCTATATAATTCAGTATCAAGCACCATAAAGCTAAAAAAATAAATTCCAAAAATTATTGCAAACTATAATTATTTTATACCCATTTTTTTTCTTTCACTTTTTGTTGGTTTTTGAGCATTCGAACAGCATGAAACTACAAAAAGATCAAAACTTTACAAAGAGAAAGTAAAAATACTCACAACAGGAAAATGGGTATCAAGCTTCTTTCTCATGCTAACAGATTTTGGGTATCAAATGAAGCAAAAGAAGGAGACTCAGAAAGTGAAGTCGAAAGCTTTGAACAAAAAGGTTGTACCGGTCATCAACAAGATAAAATCAATGCAACTCATTTCAGATCCAAAGGGCACACAATACTAGTTTTGCTAAAATAACCCACCAGTTATGAAAACTGAAATATACTATATATTTTTTTGGGGATGTAGACATTTTTTTTCAGATTTTAGAGGGGGGCGGCCGCCCATGCACGCCCCCCATGTAGGTCCGCCCTTGCTGGTCACCACATAATTTCCATAGCTAAGGATCAATCTTCCAAATCATATATTTTGCTTCATTTTTGTCGGGGCCAGGGAACTACCATCACCAATGGGATAAACTAACTCAAATGTTACAAGTGTATTTGATATCATATCTCAATCCAAAACTCTAATATACTCGGTTTATAGATCCTTCAACTTATATTGCCTGCACTTGATCCATTATCAACCAAAATTGGATTCCATCAAACTTGAATATCTTAATGGTTTTTAATTAATCAATTTGAGCTTTCTTTAAATAAGCACGAAACCTCGAAAATTGGTTATGTTAAAAAGCTACTCGTATAGTGTTAGAAATGGTAAGGGAGAGTCCAAAACCCTTTGCAAGGATACATCCATGGGCCAAGCAATAAATCACAAAAAATAGGCCGACACCACATCTTAACTGAAAACCTTAAGACTGTAAGTTATATAGTCATCACTTGGTCTATATCTAGCTGATATGGTACTTCTTTATAACTCATACTTGAATACTTTCAACGTAGAGAAGTCTGAGATTATTTGTTTTTCTTTTGTTCTAATAATTTTTTCCTTAAAAAAATAAATAAATAAACTCAAAATATGAAGAATTGTTACTCAAAACAGAAACAAAAAATTGATGACTGAAAACTAAAACCAAAAATAACAATTAATCTGCAAACTAAAGGAAAATCTCAATCAATCGACAACTTTTCTTTTTATTTTTTAATTTTTTTTCTTTGGGGTTTTTGGGTTGTATAAGCTGTAAAATAAGAAGAATTGATTGAAGATGTAAATAAAAGCCAGAAAGACAAACAATCTGCAACTCTCTTTTGTTTTTGTTTTTGTTTCTCTAGTTGTCTTTGTGCGGAACCCGATAACAAGGATCCTCGTCAGCATGCGAAGTATAAGTTATATCCAATAATATATATACTCATATCGATGTGCATCTTCCTGAAAAAATTTACATATAACTCTATTTAATTGAAATTAGTTATCAAACAATAAAAAAAGAAACTAACAACTATTAGTAGCAGACAAATAAATGCGGACAGTAAACATAAGGTATCAATAAAAAAATGACATGGCTCAAAAAAAATTCTCATTTTTTGAGTTGAATATCTTCATTACAATACGAATTCAAACGTTTCAGACACGTCGATCACCTTCAATAATGACAATTTCTATAATGCAATTTGCAAATAATTTTTAAACATAGGACAATGGAAAATTACTGTCTAACTAACAGTACAATAAAAAATGTCATCTGTCTATTTTTTGAGTTGAATATCTTGATTATAATACGAAATCAAATGTTTCAAATACATCATCACCTTCAATCAATGGCGGACGCAGCTTGGTGCATGTGTCTGCACTTGCAGACACAAAATTGGGAGAAAAAAAATTCACATAGAATGGGTGATTCAAGTCAAGTAAAAAGAAAAAGAAAAATAAGAAATAGGAAGATTAAAGGAAAAAGGTAAAAATATGTCCAAACCAATCAACCCCTACAATTAAAAGCTTAAAGTTTAAACCCTAGCCTATTGTTTTGTCTCCTTTTTTTATAAATTTTATTAGCTCCAAATCTTAATAAACATTAACATTCCTAAAATTCAATCTTCATCAAGTGGAGGAGAATCGCATGGGATTTTTCACGTTTTTTTGTGAAATAAAAGTGACCAATTTTGGATCAAATAGACATTGACAAATGTGAGTTTTTAATCGATTAACTCCTACAATTATACTATATTTTACAAATGTCTTTTTGTGATGTTTATTTTTTTTAGTTATCATTATCTATTATTTCCTTAAAACTTTGGTTGATTCACCAAAGCTTTACTTTTGAAGTGAAAGCAAAAATTGAATCATGATCATGATCTTTAAAAGAAAAAATCAGGGCCAGCGCCTGCGAACCCCCTCCCTAAATGTACAGACATAAAAAAAATATCCTGGGTCCGCCACTGCCTTCAATAATGACAAATTATATACTGCAATTTATAAATAATCTTTATACATTTGACAAATAGGAAAATGAAAGCCAACTAATGGTAGCAATAAAAAATGTCATTTGTCTCATTTTTTATTTTTTGGAAACATATATTAATTATCTTTGTGAGGAGAGTAGGCTTCCCCGGGGATCCCCACAAGCTTCGACCCTTTAGGCCGGCTATGAGACTAATCCAAAGTGTAGGCCGGCTCAAGGATAAAGATTTTAAGTCCTCCCAAAGGTGGCATGTGGGGATTTGTCACCCCCCATTAACGGACTGGTGTGTTATCATCACAAATGGTATTAAGCGCAGTTACAATCACATCAATTAATTAAAATACGATAAAAAAATTCATTTTTTAACAACGTTTACATTTTTAAAACTATCGTATTTATCAAAACTCCAAATTGTGATCCTAACTGATAAGCAATTATGGAATAATAAAATTTATTTCTTATATATCACACAACTCATAATTGATGTAGCTAAGTGGTTCCCATAAACCAACAAAGTTAATTTCACTATTTTACACTTTTCCTCACAGAGTGTGCCTCGGTTTTATCAAAATTGGGAACTATCCACTTGTCAATAAATTTTCATCTTTTAGTATATTAAACTAGATTCTCTAAGATTTCTATCAAGGTATCATAAGCCTCATTTGGAGTTGTATACCTCTAGATATGGCCTTCGTAAGCTAGACGTTCAAACTATCAACAGACAACGTACAGGGTCACTGAGTTACCTCACTATTTTTAGAACTACAGACAATCCACAAATCAGTTTGCTCTCAAATTTTAATTTTATATTAGACACCTTGATTTTTAATTTGATATATCATAAGCATAATTTGGATAAGGAATAAGTGGGATATTGAATTTACAAGTCGGTGGGAAGAGAGCAACTCCATTTTTCCAAATTTGGATAGTCCTTACTTATTTCAATTATGGGTTCGTTCTACAACTCATAATTGCCCCATATTTTTTTGACCATACAGAAGACATCCTAGGCTCCAAAATAAGGGGTCACACACCTCATTTGGCTAAGAATTGAGAGTGATATTGCTCTCCAAAGTCAAAGCTAAAACTTACATGTTTTAAAGAAATTTGAGCAGCATAACCTTTGTTTTTTTAACTAACAACATTTATCAAATTGGTACCTAATTAACATTGAAATGGCATCCAAGGTTTACACACACCTTGTGCTCTTATATCCTTCAACATATAATACATTATGATCGTTACTTATAACTCAAGGTGTAACTTACTTACATCACAAGTCATATACTTCAACATTTATTAATTTTTACACTAACCATTTCATACACATTTTCCATTTCATGCATTCTCCTTTTCATACATCAATCATCATTAGGCAACATCACTAACCAAATAGGCCTAAGCCCTTCCATCACATACACATAATTAAATTACATGTCCTAAGTCCTAAAAATACGTATAATCACGATTACAACAACTATATCAATATAACCTTTCATTATGTCCTCAAATTACTATTTAAATTACAATACTCAATAAACATATCCAATAGAAATTAGCCAAAACAATACATGAACCAAACCTAAACATGGTAGGCCTCAAATGATACAACATAATGAGGTTTATGTGCTAAGTCCAACATATGCCAAAATACTATAAATACAACATCATGCTCCAAAATATGTCAAATGCATGATGCATCAAAATACTCCGATGCTCGAGTCTGAAACCCTAGGTGGGCTTCTTGCCCGGTGCTCCAAAACGATCAATGGTACCTGAAATATGTTCCCCAAACACGGGGTGAGATTTGATAATCTCAACAAACCAAGGGTCCTGGAGGGTCACTCCACCCAATGGCTCACTCAAATATGCATACAGAGATAACATCTATATAGTACAACATACAATCAAAAATCAATTGGGCACAAATCTGAGAACATTCACTCAGGGATATTGTTCAAGGACCCCATTATATAACTCTCAAGACTTCATAGAGTGCTTCCAGCAGATAACAACTCTAAGGTATCATACCGATTGGAACTCCCTCATGGAGACCTATCCAGTGGAAGTCCCCAACAATTTTCTACTGATAAGAGAAACAATCATCACAAGCAATATGCATATTGCACACAACATGTTCAAATGTATAACACCTCGTATTTTTAAAACACATATTTAAATATTAAATGTGGATTAAAGGGTAGGATTAGTGAAAATCCTGAAATTAGGGTCAAAATACAAAGGAAGGGTAAAATGGTAATTTGCCAAACATGCAACCCTAGGAAAGTAAAATTGAGTAGGAGGTCTCGAATGGGAAAACTAACCCTGGAAATGGATTCAGAATGAAAAATTGTGTGGTTTGCCAAGTTTCTGGAAATTTGGTGAATAATATTTTTACAGGGTAAAAATGTCACAGTACAGTTGCATCGTAAAACGAGTCAAATGAATTTTGAGCTCTAGATTTATATATAAGTTATAAATGGTACATAGTACTAGAAAATATGATTTCTGGTGAAAATTGATTGAAATTATAATTTTTAGGGAAACATTCCAACGGTGAACATATCAGCTTAAAACTGTGATTTCATCGATTTACCGAAAAACTCTGGATTCATCTGATCAAGTATAATTAAAGGACCTCGGTGAATATTAAATTTTTGGATTTATGGATAGTTCATGAATTAATTGGAGATTAGGGTGTTAAATGATGAGTTTAAGTGATTTTTTGTCCTTTTGTACCTATGTGGCAATCTACGTCACTTAAAGACTTTTGGACCTCTTCTTCTCTCTTCAATTTTCTGCACACCCTCCCTTCTTCCTTGTTGAACTGTGGCACCATTAGAGGAACCTAGAAAAGCTTGATTTTTACTTTGAGTTCTAGACATCTTTAGGAGAAAGTCCCAACATCAAAGTTCATCCAAAAAATCTAGTGAACAACATTCATGTCGTGAGTTTTTCTTGAAAACCACTACATCTTGAGATATACCTCCAACAAGGCTACAAAATTTTGAGCAAAATGGGGCCATTGGAGCTTGTTTGGCTTGGATGAATGCTTGAATACCATTCCTAGGGAGCTTGGGAGTTCATTCGTGGTATGTATTCCCAATTCCATTGAGTTTTGTTGATGATTTGAAAATGGGTATAAAATTTGAATATGTGTTGGTGAGTTTGGGTAGTTAGAGACCTCAAATTGAATTTGTGTAATCGATATGTGTCTTAGAATGATGTTTTATGATGATCGAGCTCATAAAATTTATTGAGGAAAAATATTTTAACTTAGGCAATTTTTTGATTCATGAGCAAGACTTTGTGAATTGAGATTATTGTGTGATTGAAAAATTGAGTTGTGGAGTAGTTATGGCAGTTAATTATATGTTGTATGATGTATGGAAGTATTAAAATGAATCAAAAGTCCCTAGGTATCCAAGCATGAAGAATTCGGCCATGTAGGAAAAATAAGGAAAAGATGATGTGAAAATCATGTAGTTGGTTTTGTGTGGTTGTGAATTGTGTTTAAATAGATTGTATGTTGGTTAGATGCATGTGAATTGGAAGTGGAACCAATGGATATGTCTAAGTGTAGAAATTGGCCTAAAGGAGGATAATTGGGAAAAATGGTGTTGAATGGTAATTGAATGAAATTGAGGACATGAATTGGTGTTGTGGTAAGCTTAGAAAGCTAGTGAAACCTTGAAATAAAATTAAGAACATGGTTTTGTATTTTTGGGCCATTTGGCCGAATCATGGTGTGTGTGGGTGAGCTTGTGGTGCTTTGTATTTTGATTGGTTGCACCATTGTGTTGATGATCCTTGTATGATCATTGTAGGTTGCCTCCCACAGACGTGAACTTAGAACGGTGAGCTTGGTGGGTTGCCTTTGGTCCTTGACCAAAAGGATTGTGGCATTTTTGGTTGGACCATGCTCGGTGGTATATTGATTTGGAGCTACCTTGAGAGGGAGCTTCCTTAAGGTAATCCCTTGGTACTAGGATTTAGTCCCCGTGTGTGCTCCACCATACCCCTTGAGGGTAGTGGTTGGAGGTGTATGTTGGTAGTATAGTATAACATGTTCATGCATTATTGTATGTTTAGTGGTACATAAGATGTACTGTGTCTCTGACCAGTAGACAGTTGTCTTCGGGCGTTACAGACTTTCACAGGATAGCTCTCCATGAGGGAGTTCCAGTTGACCTGGGGTCGTGGTGTGTCATCCATAGAAGAGCACACTAGGAAGTCTCGGGTGCATATGGATGGAGGGTGCCTCGGTTGATGTTCTGGGAACACTTCTTGGGATGAGAACCCGTAGGCTATATGCCGAGGCCAATAGGCTGGATGTTGCGTGGCTTTGGCATTGACCATTCCAGCTTCATCGTATTTTATTCCCTATGCTTTCGTACTTCACTAAATCTATTGCTTTATCCTGTTTTGAATGTTGTATTATATTATTGGTATGCATCTGAGTGAGCCATTGAGCGGAATAATCTCCAGAACCTCTGGGTTACTGAGATATATTCATATATCTCACCCCGATTTGGGGACTTTATTTCAGGTAGTGGTAGTGGTACGGGAGCGGCGGGCAAAATGCCCGTAGGTTGAGCTTGGACATGGAGTTTATTTTGCATTTTGTGACCATTGGGCCTAGGCTAGACTTAGGGCTTGAACACTGTATGTGGAGTTAGGATTATGCATTTAATCATCATTGTTCATGCCATATTTTGTCTAAGTTTAGCTTATGTTTTACCATGTTTTCATTTGGAGATTTATTTGTATTATGTCTCATTGGAAGAATGTAAATTGTAACTTGGAGACCTTGTGTAATATTGAAGCATGTATATGATGAAAGGGAAATAGCCCTATTCTAGGATTTGATTTATGTTTTATGTCAAAGAAATGCATGCAAAGGAATTAATGTGATTGAAATGGTTTAAGGTTTGATAATGCAATTATGGAATTGTAAAGTAAGCTAATTGATATAAATTGTGAAGGGTTATAAGAGCACCAAGGCATTGCTGGTCCTTGAGTGCGACCCATATTTATTAGGTACCATTTGAGGTTAGATAACACACTTTTAAAAGTGGGATATGTTGGAAAAACAAAGGAGACTCTGGCAAAATTTCTATAAATTGTCAGATTTTGAGTGAACTTTGGGAGAGCATATCTCCCTCCACAAGGGTCCAATAGGGACGTGCCATACACCATTTTAAAGCTTGATATATCAAATACCTTGTGTAAAGATTTGAGAACCATAGGAGTATCAGGCTGCTCTGTAGAAGCCAGAGAACACAGACTTTCCAAAATCCCCTGCACTTGGGGGCTGTCACTGTGCGTTTTTGGGAAAATTATTCCCGCTTCGTTTCTTGGTAAAATTAGGTCAATGATATGTCAAATTGAAGCGTGAGGTATCTAGTTTACTGTATAAAAATTTGAGAGCAATTGGTAGAGTGAGAGCAATTGGTGGATGTTTGGAGCCCTGTTTGAGGTAGCTGGCAGATTTGCTTGTTCAACTTCTAACGGTGATAACCGGAGAAAACGAGAACTTTATGACTCGTGTGATAGCTTGTTAGAAATATAATTAAGTCTAAAATAACATACTAAAAGATGAGAGCTTTGCGGCATACGGATTTTTTGTAATGTCCAGAATACCAAACCATATTCGGATAGGTAGAAAACGTAAAAGAGAGATTTAGGCTAAGTGGGTTTGTGGGAACCCCTTAGTGAATTGAGAGAAGTATTATATGATATCTAGGAATTTTATATTATTATTCCGCAATGAGTTTTCAGTTACGGTCACAACTTTTATTTATTACGCTTTATTATTGTTTTAAATGCTCGCGTGATAAAAAGGAAAAAGTTTACTCGCATTTTTATAAATGAATTGTTGTGATTGTAACTGCGCTTAATATCATAATCAATGTTAACAATACCGGTGTACAACGGGCTGTTACAAAATGCATGAGCATACTTTTTCAAATATTATCACAGGTCACAAATTCCAACCATTGCCCAATGGGCATGGAGGAGCATACAAGGAGATTAACCCCAGTACAAGAAGTTTACCTCAATATAGGTTCCTCCTAGCCTTACTTCCTTTATCTACAAGAAAGCTCATAAACCAATGCTTTTATAAACAAATGCCTACACAATGTAGTCATTTCAACAATCACAAATTGACTCACAATAACACATTATTCAATTGGTTATCAACCACAAAATTCACACAACAACTCAAGTAGTTAACTTACCACAATCCTTTTTGGTCAAGGACCAAAGGCTCTCCAAGAGAAGCTTCCAAAGCTCAATCCTCCTCAATTGGATCCAAGGGTGTTAACCTACATAATCACACACATAATGATCATCAATAACTTGTTACACAAGTTACAAACAAAACACAAAACACAAAACACAATACTACATAAAAACCTAGCCTCGGCCTAAAGCTTCAACAATGCATCTTTTTGTGTTTTAATACAATTCAACCAATCTCGTCACTTCAATGGCATTCCATAATACCATGATACACCATCATTACCTCACACCAATTAAACAACAATTTCCACCAATGAAACCCATTAAGGCCAAGGGGTACCTTAAGCAAGGACTAAGGAATTTTTAACATTTCAAATGTCCTAAACCATTATTTAACCACAACAATTAAGTCTCCAATAACTCACCATCAAATCCATCATCCAACATTAAATTCGTTCATTAAATTCATCATTTCTTTACCACAAAATTGTTGTCTAAGTGTCATGACCACATCTCTTACAATTTATTTGATTTCCACCGTTTATTTATCATCGCAATCATTAAACTCCAAAGGAGTCAAACCATTTGACCTTCCCAACCTCCTCAACCAACAACCACATTCATTTATGTCATAAATTTTGATCCATAGAAAATAATAGGTGGAAATGATTAATCTTACCACAAATCAACTCTTAGACCCATACTTGTTAAGCTTCAAGCCTTAATCACTCAAAGTCATGAATTTTTCTCCATGGATGAATAATAACTTTCATCTTCATGGAGGCCAAGCCCCTCACACAATAATCCCATGAAATGCACTCAAGAGGAAAGTCACTCACAAGGTTGAGGTGGACAACTTTGGTGTTCAAAGTTTAGGCTTAAAGTGTCTTTACAAGAACTTAGGTTTTCAAGCTTTTTCCTTGCCCACACACATGGAGGTCCACGATTTTGCAACTGGAAAAAAGAGGGGATGGTTGGGAAACATCTGATTTCCTATGTTCTTAATTAGTCACTTAAGTGGAGGTGGATCCCACATGTGAATTTATTCATTTATACTCACTTAAACTAGTCATTCAACACACTAATATCCACTTAATCCATAAATCATCCATTTAACCAAAATTTCAACATTCACCGAAGTCCATTAAAAATACTTTAACAGATGAATCTCAATTTTACCGATAATTTGGTGAAATTATGATTTTACCTTTAGTTATGTACTTTTGGCACGTTTTCCCAAAATACATCAAAATTTTCCAAATTTCATTTTCAATCCAATTTTATCATTTTAATCACCTAATTATCTCCAAAATAATGTATTTCTCCGGTTAGGGTTAAAATCGGGCAGTATTATATTTCAATCAAATCCTCTAAACAATAATTTAACTATCAATATTATATTTCAATTGTGTGAGGTGTTATAGGATCAAACCGAGGTCTTTTCCTTTCCTCTGCTCAACTCCCATGCACCAATTGAGCTACCACCATTTGGTCATTTGTCTTAATTTTTTTGAGTTAAATGTCATTACATATTTTCAAACATTTCAAACTAATCATCTTCGCCAAAATGAGAAAACAATAGCAGTAGATAGAATCATCCAATGAATGAAAAATTATGTAACGCAACTTGTAACATCCCACGTAATTAGGAAAATACACAAAATACCTTAAGAATAAGAATGCATGTGTGGAAAATTAAATTTGATATTATATATATATATATATGTATTGTTTGTTGGCTTTCGAATTTATTGAGAACTAGCATAGGATTAAAACTAGGATTAGGGAATTATTGAATTATAGTATTAAGTGAGGATTTATTTTAGGCATAAGAAACATTAATTATAAAGTATAGGAATGCATAATTGTATCATAGAAAATAAAAGAAAATATGATGTTACTTAAGGACACACTTGGATCGAAAATGTTATTGGGTTAATGTCTTATTGAGTGTCATTGTGGGCTGTATTTTTAGCTTCTAAATGTTAAAGGGCCGCAGCCTTAGGGCCTTGGGAAGGATCCTTGGTGCAGCCCAATTCCATGTACCTTTATCTCAACAAGTTCCTTAGAAATCAATCTCATCAGCCGTTGATTGGAAGCTATCCATTTGTGGCAAAACTTTATCCTTATTTCTCCATCCATGTGCGCTAGGATAGGACAAAAAGGCATCAGAAAATTCTGATGCAGCTCACTTTTTAAAGACTAAAGTCAAGCACTCCACCTCCCTCTCACATGCGCTTAGGATAATCAAAAAGGAGCTGACATTACTTGTTGAACCTTCCATCTTTATTCAGCTTTAATCTACACTTTTGACCAGATTAGACATGCAGCCAATTGAGGCATAAACCCTCAGCCTGCATGTTTTCTTATTGGGCAAAATTGCCACTCTTGCTTTGTCCTACTTATTCGTCCAAAAGAGTGCAACCAACATAGATAGAATGCTGAACCACTTATTTTAAAGTCAGATTTTTTTGCCCCTTCCTCACTTCCTAACAGCGCTGTGTATGAGATAAGAAGGGAACCTAGTGCAAAAACACTTCTTAGCCGAAGACATCATAGAAAGAAGGAACACACTTCATCTCCATTTATTTGTTCCCCATCAAACCGTAGCTTCTTTCCCTAAACCAACCATCTACTCCTTATTTCCCCCACCCTTAAAACCGTAGCATCAATGGAGAGGCAATCCAAGGAATATCATCACATTTTTCTTCTATTTTTCCATCCCAAAACCGTGAACATCTAAGAAGGTCCTACCATCTAGTCTTCAACTTTTCTTTGGTCTTTTTGTTCAGCCAAGTTCTTCACGTTAAAAGGTATAAGAGTCCTTATTTCCATTGCTTTCTTCTACCAAGTTAAGTTGATGAACACGTTTTCTTGCACCTAGGAATTATTTCAAGCGGTTTTTCCTTCTTTGGTGCACACAACCATCACTTGAGGAGCTGAGTTCATTACTCCTTGTGCTATTCGATTTTACCTTGCATTCCATCAAGAGGTAGGCACAAAAATCTCTCCATCATTCTTTGTTAAAGTCGTGAAGCATGCTTAGAAAGAAGCTTTTATTTATAAATTTTTATGCTTCTAGATTCTGCCTTGTCATACTCTTGAGTCATAACTTAAAAGCTCTAGTTATAAATCTGAAAATGACCCTAAAACTTAAAAGGTGGGACTGTTTGGGTGATTTAAATGTATCTTGACGTTTCTTGAAGATAAGTTTTGTGGACAACACCTTATACCCTCTTATAGCGCACCAATTAAGGTTAGTAAGCCTTAGAAGGATTTATTCCCTTGAAAACGTTGCTGTATACTTTTGTTCTGCTCACTATTTTGCGATGAAATGAATTAGACCACAAGTATATTTATTTTGTGAGAAGATGTTGTCGTACAAGGATCTTTTGCTCACTGTTTTATTATAAAGTTGTCACTGTTTTGCTGAAGAAATGCACACTGTTTTGCTTAAAATCCCTCACTGTTTCGCTGTAAAAAATTCTGGACAGCATGTTTCTTTTATTTTTCTTGAAAACGTTGCTGAAGAATGGTTTTTATGCTCACTGTTTGCTGGAAAATTTGGTAGTACAGCTCACTGTTTTCGGCGCACTGTATGGAGTATAGGTGTGTGAAAAACACTCACTGTTTTATTAGAAAAATGTCCACTATTTTATTAGAAAGAGGTCCACTGTTTTATTAGAAAACGTTCACTGTTTTATTTGAAAAATGGTTACTATTTGCTCACTGTTTTACATAAAAAAAAAACGTTCACTGTTTTTACTGAAACACGCTGTTGTATTTTATGCAATTAAAGTTATAAATCTCCTGTAAGAGAAACATGAAAACCGGTTCTGCCTTAGAGGAATTATTAAAAGAATTTCCTACTGTTTAAAATGAACAAAGGTTAATTGAGAGTTAAAAATAATTTTTAGAAAAGGAACCTTAGGGCCGAATGCTATAGGAGTTATTAAGTTTGGGAATTTGATGAGTAAATTGAATGTACACTGATTGATTATACTGTAAATTAGGTACGAAAAATCCTTGAGAAGTTGGACTATATCACTGCTTGTTGGTAACTTAAATTTCGACGTACGAGGTATGTGTAGGCGGTATTACCTAATGTGACTATTCGCTAGTGTATGGAATTGTGATGTGTTGCTCACATTTGTTCTATGTATGTTATGATGATGATGAGCCAATGGTAAGAATATGAAAAGATGATATGATATATGCATGCATTTTACATCATAATACATTTTTCTGTTGGGTGCGATTGCATAACATGGCATGTATACTTGATTCATGACATCTTGAATATATATATATTTGTATTGAGGACATGTGACTGAGCATGCATCATATAGGCATGCCTGGTACCAGGAGAGGGGACACTTGGCTTCAGTCCGCATAGGTTCCACAGTGGGATTCACCTTCATGGGAGCCTTTAGGAATACCCACTGTGATGCTACGCGCACGACGGTGCTATGAGCGTAAAGGAAAAAGGGTGTTATATACGCGTTATTATTTATGATGAAAAGGGTTAAATGTTTGAAGTAACTATTTATGATTTTGTGCCTAGTTAATGTTGTTGCATTATGGTTTTGTTGCCACACTACTGGGATTTTCTCTCACCCCTTTGGGGCTGCTATTTTTACAAAATGGCAGGAGGACGTAAAAGCTTTTGAGGACTTGGATATTTGCTGTTGGCTTCTACTGTTTGGGCATGCTGCGATTGATGTGATATTTTATGGATGACTGTATGAAATTGAGAAGCTTTTATTACTGTGAACTATGATTTTATTATTGCATTACGATTTTATGACCAGCAAGTATTTTGGAAACAGATGTTGAAACGTTTGCGAAAAGGATTTTGACATGTTATCTAAATGCTGAGTTTTGAAAAGTCTTTGCGAGCACTTTGTAAGTTGTCGTACTGGGGCTACGGACCTCCGATTTTCTTATAATTTTATATGCACGCGTAGCCCCAGGTGTCTAGTTTCATTATATATAAACCTTGCAAAGAAATTCTGAAAGATCTATTTATTATGAATTTTACCAGCCAGGACATTTGTGATATTTCCACTATTTTCTCTCTTATTTTGCGAGTTATGTTTCGAGGGGCAAACGAACTCCAAATCACTATTATTTTATACGAACGTGAATCCCCAAATGTCTAGTTTCCAGATTACAAAGAATATATTTTTGAATCGTTGAACTGGATTTTATACGAATTTTTAAGGACAGAAAGGTCTATCAGGAAATTTATATTTTTAGTAAGTTGAAGAAATTTTGCGTATTCTGATTTTAGTAATTAACCATATCCCCTCTTTAGTTTTAATTGGCAATGTAAAAGCGATTTTTTTTCAATCTCTAAAATACTATTACAGAACTCTAATTCCGCTTAGCAAACAACTCTCTTGGAGGCCTACAAGAGAAGGTGTTACACAACTTGTATATAGTTTTCAAATATTGATAATGACATAATGTTGTAACAAACAAAATGTCATTTGTTATTACCAAAAAATTCATTTGTCTCATTTCTTTAGTTGAATATGAAAAGAAAAGATGGCTAAACAATCACACAAGTGGGGGTGAATTGTGTGTTACTTCTAATTCAGGAAACAATTCAAAAATCAACTTTTTATCAAGTATATCAACCAAAATGAATTTAACAAATTGTAAATCTTTTTCCCAATACAAAACAGAATTAAAATAATTCTTATAACATTAATTCAGAGACAATTTGCAGCGGATCAAATTTATAAGGGAAAATAGAAGCAAATCAATGTTTATGCTCACCCTTTTCAAGAAATCATACACTAACTAATTTAAACATAATACTAATGATTATCAACCCTAAAACAGATTCCATATAACATATATTATGAACAAAAACAAAATCAATTGATAGAAATCAAAAGAAATAGGGTAAGGAAGAATCATAGTGCGATATATACTGGTTCACTCTCTAACCACTTGAGAGCTACGTCTAGACTAAGGTTGATCGTTTTCATTATCATCAAGATTCCAACTGGTGCTTGAAGAAACTTTTTTACAACTGTAATTTTACAAGTCTATAATCACACCTTGATCACACTTAGCCTAAGCTATTAGGATCACTCCGATTATCTCACCAACAATTATAGTAACAAAAAATGTGTAAACAGATTTAGGGTATCCTCCCTTTATTCTTTCCCAATAGAAAAATTCGAAAAAGATTAAGAAATAAGAGAGTAATTGAGATTTTTCTCAAGCACGTGCAAAACTAAGCCAATATAGGTGCAATTATGAGTTTTCTTTGATTATGAGATTTTCAGTGTTAATTCATGTGTTTAGAATCCTAATGATATGTATTTATAGGTGCCCAATGATTTTTTAGCCATTTATAGCTGTTGGGCATCTCAAATTTTGAATTACTTATGTCATAAGTTATTTCTGACAAAAAGTATTCGATTACTTTTCAGAGGAGTATTCGAATACTTCTTCAAACCAAGAAAGTATTAAATTATTGTTCATCAAGTGTTCGATTACTTGTCAACCCAGAAAAGTATTCGATTACTTTGAAAAAAGTATCCTATTACTTTTATGCATAAATCATTTTTTATGTTGGTTTTCGAAATTCAATGCATCTAAGTGATTTCCAGTTACTTCTAAATGATTCTACGTGACTTCTGTAAGAACCCGCACCATTAATTTAGGAATTTAATTAATTAATTGTGAGCTTAAGTGAATAATTCCATAATTGACCTTAAATAATTATGGTAAGGTAAGAATAATTAATATAAAGGCTTAATAACGCTGAAAGTCCCTTTTCTGACAAAAAGTGCAAATATCGATTCTGCTCCAGGGTATAAAAGTGTACCGATGAAGTATCCCGAAAAATTATAATAAGTATGAATATTCCTAGAATAATATTTAGGACGGGTATGTCAAGTTTCGAGTCGAAATAATGATAACTGGTATCAGGACTGATACCGGCTACGTAAAAGCACGTACCGGCAAAGTGCTGCAAAAATCATAATAAAAATATGATAAATCCTAGAAAAATGGCTAGGTTCAGAATCTAAAATTTGGGATTAAAATGATTAGAGGAGCTATTAGTACTAATACCGACGCTTAAAACTTAATAAGCGTATAAATAGGCTTGGCACAGATTTTTAGGTCAGTTTCCTCACAACTCTACGTGCCTCCACTTCTGATATTGAGCCCCCTCACTTGCCACCACCTTCTCCTCTCATGGAAACCACTAAGAGACCACATTTTTCCATTGATTCTTCTCATTTAACCTTGTAAACACTATGTGGAGTGCCTTGGGAGAGTGGTGATAAACCCCTAGTTAATCTGGTTTTTCAGCATGAATTAGTATCAATTTGTGTGATTAATTGGATAAAAAAGAGGTTAATGTCCTGGAATTCCCTCAACTACAAGTTCTGAAAGCTTTGTTGAAAAATTACACTGTCTTGTAGGGAAATGAAGCTTAAGGAGCAACAGAAAGAAAGAAGAAGATTCTGGAGAAAGGGAGAATGCCTAAGTGTTGAGCGCTAAAACGTCCACACAGAATGTTTTAGCGCGCTGCTGCAAACGAAAGACAAAAGTTGCTGGTGCTGAACGCTAAAACGTTCACACAGAACGTTTTAGCGCAATGCTGCAATCTGAGGATAAAAGTTGCTGGTCTTGGGCGCTAAACCTTCCTGATCAAACGTTTTAGCGCCCTGCTGTTGGAAAAAGACTCTGGTCTCGAACGCTAAAACGTCCAAACCAAGTGTTTTAGCGTTGGAGTCAGTTGGAAGCAGTTGAGCATTCACCAGACATTGACGCTAAAAGGTTCAACAGTTCACGTTTTAGCGCCCAAGTTAGTTAAAAGCAGTTGGGCATCCGTCAAACATAGACGCTAAAACGCCCATTCATGAACGTTTTAGCGCCCATGTTAGTTTTCAGTTATAATTTGTAACACTATAAAAGGAAAGGGCCTTCACATTTGTCATAGATCTGATTCTATCTCTCTTTCTCATATCAGATCCTCTGATCTGACTTCTCTCTCTTACTTTCCAAATTCTTTAGGACTTAGTTATTGTATTAGTTAGTTTCCTATGTAATTGCACTTGAAGATTGAAGACTTACTATCAAGACAATGGAGTTTGATCTTTCTTCTTCCTTTGTTTATATTTCAATTATGTCTGAGTAGAGTTCTTTGTAGTCTGATTCAATGGAACTCAAGTTTGAATTTATGAATGGTTAATTAGATGTCTTGTTTATCTATTATGTGATTTGTATGAAGTTGTCTTGATTAATTCTTCATGTTAAGGAGTAGTGTAGAACAGACATGTTTACATTGTTTCTATATTTGACAACTTCATCATCAGTGTTCTAGTAGTCAAGACATTGATGCTAGGATTTCTGATGTGATCTTAAGACCTTAGTAATTAATGCATGTATTAAGAAAGGAATCACCAATACATTGGGGTTTCTAATTAATGTGTCTATCAAGGTAGTAAGACATTACATCTTGATGATAAGAAAAAGGTTGATCAACATTACATAGTAGATATTCATCATGGAAATTGGTTCATCCATAAATTCATTCTTGAGGGAAATTGACATCTGACTACTTGTTTTAAATTATATTCACACTTTATCTGTTTATCAATTCTTTAATTTTAATTAAAATTTAATTTCTGGTGACAAGAAATAAATGCAATTCATAATCTTTTGGTTGATTCAACTTAACAATATTTGGTTAATCAGTGCTTGACACAATTCCTCGTGGCAACGATATTTACTCATCATTTTATTACTTGTTTGACTAGTACACTTGCTAATCTGGCAACAAGTTTTTGGCGCCGTTGTCGGGGAATTTGTTTTTCAACATTGACATACACCATTAGTTGTTAAGATTGAATCTTTTATTTTCAGTATTTTATATTTTTTTTGTATGAATTTTTGTTCCATTTTAATTCTGGTGTATGCAAGGTATTTTTGATTCAACTTCTTTGTTGTTTGACCGAGAGTTAGAAAGGACAGAAGGAACAGGAGGGCAGCCAGAAGAAGGCAATTATTGGAAAGGGAGGATCCAAGTGATGAACCAAGTACTACAGTACAAGAAGAGAATATGGCAGAAAACCATGTGCAACCACCACAGAGGACACTGGGAGATTACATGAATCCTGCTGTCATTCCACCCATTGGAAGTGTGGTTCGACCTACAGTAGAGTCCAATAATTTCGAATTGAAGCCTGCACTGGTACATTTGGTGCAGAAAGAACAGTTTGCTGGAACAAGTGCAGAGGATCCATACTTGCACATTGAAAATTTCTTGCTGTTAAGTGACACTGTGAAGATTAATGAAGTGTCCAGAGATGCCATTCTTTTGAGGCTTTTTACTCATTCACTGAAGGATGATGCCAGGAGATGGCTACAGTCACTACCACAAGGAAGTATTACAACTTGGGATGACCTGCAGACCAAGTTTTTGGCCAGATTCTTTTCAGCATCCAAGAGGGCAAAGTTGAAGGATGAGATTATAGGGTTCAAGAAGAAAGAATTAGAGTCTATCTATGAGGCCTGGGAGAGGTTCAAGACACTCTTGAGGAAATGTCCATAACACGGGATAAAAGTGTGGAATCAAGCAGCAATCTTCCTCCAGGGGTTGACAACCACTACTAGGACATTGGTGAATGCCATAGCTGGTGGTTCATTGACAACCAAGACTCCTCAGGAAGCCCTGGACATCTTTGAGTCCTTAGCATCTCAGGAGTTTGACAATGCTCCAGTGAATGAGAGAAGAATGGGAATTATTAAATTGGATGGCTATGATGCTTTATTAGCTAAGAATGACCAGATGCAGCAAGTGCAGAAACAACAACAACAACAAATTGATTCTCTCACTAAGCAGCTTTCTTCTCATAAGGTTGCTTCTGTGGACACTAATTCTGTGAGTGCCAGTTGTGAGAAAAGCCATGTTACAGATGATTGTGATTGTGGGAGACCTGCTGAACAAGCAGAAGTTAATGGAGTGTGGTATGACCATAACAACCAGAGCAATTACAACAACCAGGGGCGAAATATGTATGTGCAACCATGGAAGAACAAGAATCAACACCCAGGGTTCAGTTATAGTTCCAACCATCAGTTGTACATCCTCCTCCAACACACTCATCATAGCCAAGTGATACTACTGCATGGGAGAAAGCTTTTGCCCAGTTATCAAAGACTACTCAAGATTACATCCAGGGGTCAAATTCTTTCAGGGAAGAGACTTCTGCTTTCATGTAGGAGACTAAGACAACATTCAGAAACCAGGAAGCATCCATCCAGAATTTGGAGACACAGATTGGTCAGTTGTCTAGGCAGATAGCTGAGAGGCCACAGGGAAAATTCCCTGGTGATACTATGGTGAATCCAAAGGAGCACTGCAAGTCCATAATTACAAGAAGTGGGCTTGTGCTCCAACCGGTGAACAAGAAAGTGGATGAGAAGAAAGTGGGAGAAAAGAAAAGTGAGGAGGAAGTTATTGTCGAAGACGTTGTAGTTGAAAATGATAAAGAAGAGGAAGTTGAGGAAAAGAAGAAGGAAGAAGAGGTAGTGGTTGAAAAGAGTTCTTCACCTAAGAAGTTGATGAAGTGGGAGAAGAAGAAGATGGCTGACAAGCAGGACCAGCCAATTAACCTATCTTTTTATGCTAAAGTGCCTTATCCTCAACGGTTGAAGCAGGAAATCCAGAAGCAGCACTATGCAAGGTTTCTGGATATTTTTAAGAAGTTACAGATTAACATTCCATTTGTTGAGGCCTGGAGAACATGCCTCATTATGCCAAATTTATGAAGGATCTTCTGTCTAAGAAGAGAAAATTGAAGGATGGTGAGACAATGGCTTTGACAGAAGAGTGTAGTGCTCTGATCCAAAAGAAGCTTCCACCAAAATTGAAAGATCCTGGAAGTTTCAGCATCCCTATTGCCATTGGAGATGT